>NW_028244629.1:0-128360 GCF_964263255.1 Lissotriton vulgaris
TGGAGTGCAAAAAAACGATGGATTTGGGCCCAGCTCTTTTGACTGGGTTGAATGTGTGACATTGATCCACATTCGGTCCATCACCTGTTTTGTTTGCAATTGCCGGCATAAGTGTGCTGGGGATGCTCAGACGTGGGTCCCAGGCACTCCACACCACTGGAGTCAAGCTAGCCGGGCTGATGAGAGGTGTTACCTCGAAACCGGTCCGGTCCTCGGATGCTTGATTCCGTTCTGGGAAGGACATGGCTTTTGTAGTTCGGACTGGACTGTTCCCATGGGGCACAGGGTCAGAGCTGATTTGCATATCGCCATTGTCTAACCCAGGGTGGTGTGGAGTGCAAAAAAACGATGGATTTGGGCCCAGATCTTTTGACTGTGTTGAATGTGTGACATTGATCCACATTCGGTCCATCACCTGTTTTGTTTGCAATTGCCGCCATAAGTGTGCTGGGGATGCTCAGACGTGGGTCCCAGGCACTCCACACCACTGGAGTCAAGCTAGCCGGGCTGATGAGAGGTGTTACCTCGAAACCGGTCCGGTCCTCGGATGCTTGATTCCGTTCTGGGAAGGACATGGCTTTTGTAGTTCGGACTGGACTGTTCCCATGGGGCACAGGGTCAGAGCTGATTTGCATATCGCCATTGTCTAACCCAGGGTGGTGTGGAGTGCAAAAAAACGATGGATTTGGGCCCAGATCTTTTGACTGGGTTGAATGTGTGACATTGATCCACATTCGGTCCATCAACTGTTTTGTTTGCAATTGCCGCCATAGGTGTGCTGGGGATGCTCAGACGTGTGTCCCAGGCACTCCACACCACTGGAGTCAAGCTAGCCGGGCTGATGAGAGGTGTTACCTCGAAACCGGTCCAGTCCTCGGATGCTTGATTCCGTTCTGGGAAGGACATGGCTTTTGTAGTTCGGACTGGACTGTTCCCATGGGGCACAGGGTCAGAGCTGATTTGCATATCGCCATTGTCTAACCCAGGGTGGTGTGGGGTGCAAAAAAACGATGGATTTGGGCCCAGATCTTTTGACTGGGTTGAATGTGTGACATTGATCCACATTCGGTCCATCACCTGTTTTGTTTGCAATTGCCGCCATAAGTGTGCTGGGGATGCTCAGACGCGGGTCCCAGGCACTCCACACCACTGGAGTCAAGCTAGCCGGGCTGATGAGAGGTGTTACCTCGAAACCGGTCCGGTCCTCGGATGCTTGATTCCGTTCTGGGAAGGACATGGCTTTTGTAGTTCAGACTGGACTGTTCCCATGGGGCACAGGGTCAGAGCTGATTTGCATATCGCCATTGTCTAACCCAGGGTGGTGTGGAGTGCAAAAAAACGATGGATTTGGGCCTAGATCTTTTGACTGGGTTGAATGTGTGACATTGATCCACATTCGGTCCATCACCTGTTTTGTTTGCAATTGCCGCCATAAGTGTGCTGGGGATGCTCAGACGTGGGTCCCAGGCACTCCACACCACTGGAGTCAAGCTAGCCGGGCTGATGAGAGGTGTTACCTCGAAACCGGTCCGGTCCTCGGATGCTTGATTCCGTTCTGGGAAGGACATGGCTTTTGTAGTTCGGACTGGACTGTTCCCATGGGGCACAGGGTCAGAGCTGATTTGCATATCGCCATTGTCTAACCCAGGGTGGTGTGGAGTGCAAAAAACGATGGATATGGGCCCAGATCTTTTGACTGGGTTGAATGTGTGACATTGATCCACATACGGTCCATCACCTGTTTTGTTTGCAATTGACGCCATAAGTGTGCTCGGGATGCTCAGACGTGGGTCCCAGGCACTCCACACCACTGGAGCCAAGCTAGCCGGGCTGATGAGAGGTGCTACCTCGAAACCGGTCCGGTCCTCGGATGCTTGATTCCATTCTGGGAAGGACATGGCTTTTGTAGTTCGGACTGGACTGTTCCCATGGGGCACAGGGTCAGAGCTGATTTGCATATCGCCATTGTCTAACCCAGGGTGGTGTGGAGTGCAAAAAAACGATGGATTTGGGCCCAGATCTTTTGACTGGGTTGAATGTGTGACATTGATCCACATTCGGTCCATCACCTGTTTTGTTTGCAATTGCCGCCATAAGTGTGCTGGGGATGCTCAGACGTGGGTCCCAGGCACTCCACACCACTGGAGTCAAGCTAGCCGGGCTGATGAGAGGTGTTACCTTGAAACCGGTCTGGTCCTCGGATGCTTGATTCCGTTCTGGGAAGGACATGGCTTTTGTAGTTCAGACTGGACTGTTCCCATGGGGCACAGGGTCAGAGCTGATTTGCATATCGCCATTGTCTAACCCAGGGTGGTGTGGAGAGCAAAAAAACGATGGATTTGGGCCCAGATCTTTTGACTGGGGTGAATGTGTGACATTGATCCACATTCGGTCCATCACCTGTTTTGTTTGCAATTGCCGCCATAGGTGTGCTGGGGATGCTCAGACGTGTGTCCCAGGCACTCCACACCACTGGAGTCAAGCTAGCCGGGCTGATGAGAGGTGTTACCTCGAAACCGGTCCGGTCCTCGGATGCTTGATTCCGTTCTGGGAAGGACATGGCTTTTGTAGTTCGGACTGGACTGTTCCAATGGGGCACAGGGTCAGAGCTGATTTGCATATCGCCATTGTCTAACCCAGGGTGGTGTGGAGTGCAAAAAAACGATGGATTTGGGCCTAGATCTTTTGACTGGGTTGAATGTGTGACATTGATCCACATTCGGTCCATCACCTGTTTTGTTTGCAATTGCCGCCATAAGTGTGCTGGGGATGCTCAGACGTGGGTCCCAGGCACTCCACACCACTGGAGTCAAGCTAGCCGGGCTGATGAGAGGTGTTACCTCGAAACTGGTCCGGTCCTCGGATGCTTGATTCCGTTCTGGGAAGGACATGGCTTTTGTAGTTCAGACTGGACTGTTCCCATGGGGCACAGGGTCAGAGCTGATTTGCATATCGCCATTGTCTAACCCAGGGTTGTGTGGAGTGCAAAAAAAACGATGGATTTGGGCCCAGATCTTTTGACTGGGTTGAATGTATGACATTGATCCACATTCGGTCCATCACCTGTTTTGTTTGCAATTGCCGCCATAAGTGTGCTGGGGATGCTCAGACGTGGGTCCCAGGCACTCCACACCACTGGAGCCAAGCTAGCCGGGCTGATGAGAGGTGTTACCTCGAAACCGGTCCGGTCCTCGGATGCTTGATTCCCTTCTGGGAAGGACATGGCTTTTGTAGTTCGGACTGGACTGTTCCCATGGGGCACAGGGTCAGAGCTGATTTGCATATCGCCATTGTCTAACCCAGGGTGGTGTGTAGTGCAAAAAAACAATGGATTTGGGCCCAGATCTTTTGACTGGGTTAAATGTGTGACATTGATCCACATTCCGTCCATCACCTGTTTTGTTTGCAATTGCCGCCATAAGTGTGCTGGGGATGCTCAGACGTGGGTCCCAGGCACTCCACACCACTGGAGTCAAGCTAGCCGGGCTGATGAGAGGTGTTACCTCGAAACCGGTCCGGTCCTCGGATGCTTGATTCCGTTCTGGGAAGGACATGGCTTTTGTAGTTCGGACTGGACTGTTCCCATGGGGCACAGGGTCAGAGCTGATTTGCATATCGCCATTATCTAACCCAGGGTGGTGTGGAGTGCAAAAAAACGATGGATTTGGGCCTAGATCTTTTGACTGGGTTGAATGTGTGACATTGATACACATTCGGTCCATCACCTGTTTTGTTTGCAATTGCCGCCATAAGTGTGCTGGGGATGCTCAGACGTGGGTCCCAGGCACTCCACACCACTGGAGTCAAGCTAGCCGGGCTGATGAGAGATGTTACCTCGAAACCGGTCCGGTCCTCGGAAGCTTGATTCCGTTCTGGGAAGGACATGGCTTTTGTAGTTCGGACTGGACTGTTCCCATGGGGCACAGGGTCAGAGCTGATTTGCATATCGCCATTGTCTAACCCAGGGTGGTGTGGAGTGCAAAAAAACGATGGATTTGGGCTCAGATATTTTGACTGGGTTGAATGTGTGACATTGATCCACATTCGGTCCATCACCTGTTTTGTTTGCAATTGCCGCCATAAGTGTGCCTGGGATGCTCAGACGTGGGTCCCAGGCACTCCACACCACTGGAGTCAAGCTAGCCGGGCTGATGAGAGGTGTTACCTCGAAACCGGTCCGGTCCTCGGATGCTTGATTCCGTTCTGGGAAGGACATGGCTTTTGTAGTTCGGACTGGACTGTTCCCATGGGGCACAGGGTCAGAGCTGATTTGCATATCGCCATTGTCTAACCCAGGGTGGTGTGGAGTGCAAAAAAATGATGGATTTGGGCCTAGATCTTTTGACTGGGTTGAATGTGTGACATTGATCCACATTCGGTCCATCACCTGTTTTGTTTGCAATTGCCGCCATAAGTGTGCTGGGGATGCTCAGACGTGGGTCCCAGGCACTCCACACCACTGGAGTCAAGCTAGCCGGGCTGATGAGAGGTGTTACCTCGAAACCGGTCCGGTCCTCGGATGCTTGATTCCGTTCTGGGAAGGACATGGCTTTTGTAGTTCGGACTGGACTGTTCCCATGGGGCACAGGGTCAGAGCTGATTTGCATATCGCCATTGTCTAACCCAGGGTGGTGTGGAGTGCAAAAAAACGATGGATTTGGGCTCAGATCTTTTGACTGGGTTGAATGTGTGACATTGATCCACATTCGGTCCATCACCTGTTTTGTTTGCAATTGCCGCTATAAGTGTGCTGGGGATGCTCAGACGTGGGTCCCAGGCACTACACACCACTGGAGTCAAGCTAGCCGGGCTGATGAGAGGTGTTACCTTGAAACCGGTCCGGTCCTCGGATGCTTGATTCCGTTCTGGGAAGGACATGGCTTTTGTAGTTCAGACTGGACTGTTCCCATGGGGCACAGGGTCAGAGCTGATTTGCATATCGCCATTGTCTAACCCAGGGTGGTGTGGAGTGCAAAAAAACGATGGATTTGGGCCCAGATCTTTTTACTGGGTTGAATGTATGACATTGATCCACATTCGGTCCATCACCTGCTTTGTTTGCAATTGCCGCCATAAGTGTGCTGGGGATGCTCAGACGTGGGTCCCAGGCACTCCACACCACTGGAGCCAAGCTAGCCGGGCTGATGAGAGGTGTTACCTCGAAACCGGTCCGGTCCTCGGATGCTTGATTCCCTTCTGGGAAGGACATGGCTTTTGTAGTTCGGACTGGACTGTTCCCATGGGGCACAGGGTCAGAGCTGATTTGCATATCGCCATTGTCTAACCCAGGGTGGTGTGGAGTGCAAAAAAACGATGAATTTGGACCCAGATCTTTTGACTGGGTTGAATGTGTGACATTGATCCACATTCGGTCCATCACCTGTTTTGTTTGCAATTGCCGCCATAAGTGTGCTGGGGATGCTCAGACGTGGGTCCCAGGTACTCCACACCACTGGAGTCAAGCTAGCCGGGCTGATGAGAGGTGTTACCTCGAAACCGGTCCGGTCCTCGGATGCTTGATTTGGTTCTGGGAAGGACATGGCTTTTGTAGTTCGGACTGGACTGTTCCCATGGGGCACAGGGTCAGAGCTGATTTGCATATCGCCATTATCTAACCCAGGGTGGTGTGGAGTGCAAAAAAACGATGGATTTGGGCCTAGATCTTTTGACTGGGTTGAATGTGTGACATTGATCCACATTCGGTCCATCACCTGTTTTGTTTGCAATTGCCGCCATAAGTGTGCTGGGGATGCTCAGACGTGGGTCCCAGGCACTCCACACCACTGGAGTCAAGCTAGCCGGGCTGATGAGAGATGTTACCTCGAAACCGGTCCGGTCCTCGGATGCTTGATTCCGTTCTGGGAAGGACATGGCTTTTGTAGTACGGACTGGACTGTTCCCATGGGGCACAGGGTCAGAGCTGATTTGCATATCGCCATTATCTAACCCAGGGTGGTGTGGAGTGCAAAAAAACGATGGATTTGGGCCTAGATCTTTTGACTGGGTTGAATGTGTGACATTGATACACATTCGGTCCATCACCTGTTTTGTTTGCAATTGCCGCCATAAGTGTGCTGGGGATGCTCAGACGTGGGTCCCAGGCACTCCACACCACTGGAGTCAAGCTAGCCGGGCTGATGAGAGATGTTACCTCGAAACCGGTCCGGTCCTCGGAAGCTTGATTCCGTTCTGGGAAGGACATGGCTTTTGTAGTTCGGACTGGACTGTTCCCATGGGGCACAGGGTCAGAGCTGATTTGCATATCGCCATTGTCTAACCCAGGGTGGTGTGGAGTGCAAAAAAACGATGGATTTGGGCTCAGATATTTTGACTGGGTTGAATGTGTGACATTGATCCACATTCGGTCCATCACCTGTTTTGTTTGCAATTGCCGCCATAAATGTGCTGGGGATGCTCAGACGTGGGTCCCAGGCACTCCACACCACTGGAGTCAAGCTAGCCGGGCTGATGAGAGGTGTTACCTCGAAACCGGTCCGGTCCTCGGATGTTTGATTCCGTTCTGGGAAGGACATGGCTTTTGTAGTTCGGACTGGACTGTTCCCATGGGGCACAGGGTCAGAGCTGATTTGCATATCGCCATTGTCTAACCCAGGGTGGTGTGGAGTGCAAAAAAATGATGGATTTGGGCCTAGATCTTTTGACTGGGTTGAATGTGTGACATTGATCCACATTCGGTCCATCACCTGTTTTGTTTGCAATTGCCGCCATAGGTGTGCTGGGGATGCTCAGACGTGGGTCCCAGGCACTCCACACCACTGGAGTCAAGCTAGCCGGGCTGATGAGAGGTGTTACCTCGAAACCGGTCCGGTCCTCGGATGCTTGATTCCGTTCTGGGAAGGACATGGCTTTTGTAGTTCAGACTGGACTGTTCCCATGGGGCACAGGGTCAGAGCTGATTTGCATATCGCCATTGTCTAACCCAGGGTGGTGTGGAGTGCAAAAAAACGATGGATTTGGGCCCAGATCTTTTTACTGGGTTGAATGTATGACATTGATCCACATTCGGTCCATCACCTGCTTTGTTTGCAATTGCCGCCATAAGTGTGCTGGGGATGCTCAGACGTGGGTCCCAGGCACTCCACACCACTGGAGCCAAGCTAGCCGGGCTGATGAGAGGTGTTACCTCGAAACCGGTCCGGTCCTCGGATGCTTGATTCCCTTCTGGGAAGGACATGGCTTTTGTAGTTCGGACTGGACTGTTCCCATGGGGCACAGGGTCAGAGCTGATTTGCATATCGCCATTGTCTAACCCAGGGTGGTGTGGAGTGCAAAAAAACGATGAATTTGGACCCAGATCTTTTGACTGGGTTGAATGTGTGACATTGATCCACATTCGGTCCATCACCTGTTTTGTTTGCAATTGCCGCCATAAGTGTGCTGGGGATGCTCAGACGTGGGTCCCAGGCACTCCACACCACTGGAGTCAAGCTAGCCGGGCTGATGAGAGGTGTTACCTCGAAACCGGTTCGGTCCTCGGATGCTTGATTTGGTTCTGGGAAGGACATGGCTTTTGTAGTTCGGACTGGACTGTTCCCATGGGGCACAGGGTCAGAGCTGATTTGCATATCGCCATTATCTAACCCAGGGTGGTGTGGAGTGCAAAAAAACGATGGATTTGGGCCTAGATCTTTTGACTGGGTTGAATGTGTGACATTGATCCACATTCGGTCCATCACCTGTTTTGTTTGCAATTGCCGCCATAAGTGTGCTGGGGATGCTCAGACGTGGGTCCCAGGCACTCCACACCACTGGAGTCAAGCTAGCCGGGCTGATGAGAGATGTTACCTCGAAACCGGTCCGGTCCTCGGATGCTTGATTCCGTTCTTGGAAGGACATGGCTTTTGTAGTACAGACTGGACTGTTCCCATGGGGCACAGGGTCAGAGCTGATTTGCATATCGCCATTGTCTAACCCAGGGTGGTGTGGAGTGCAAAAAAACGATGGATTTGGGCTCAGATCTTTTGACTGGGTTGAATGTGTGACATTGATCCACATTCGGTCCATCACCTGTTTTGTTTGCAATTGCTGCCATAAGTGTGCTGGGGATGCTCAGACGTGGGTCCCAGGCACTCCACACCACTGGAGTCAAGCTAGCCGGGCTGATGAGAGGTGTTACCTTGAAACCGGTCCGGTCCTCGGATGCTTGATTCCGTTCTGGGAAGGACATGGCTTTTGTAGTTCAGACTGGACTGTTCCCATGGGCCACAGGGTCAGAGCTGATTTGCATATCCCCATTGTCTAACCCAGGGTGGTGTGGAGTGCAAAAAAATGATGGATTTGGGCCCAGATCTTTTGACTGGGGTGAATGTGTGACATTGATCCACATTCGGTCCATCACCTGTTTTGTTTGCAATTGCCGCCATAGGTGTGCTGGGGATGCTCAGACGTGTGTCCCAGGCACTCCACACCACTGGAGTCAAGCTAGCCGGGCTGATGAGAGGTGTTACCTCGAAACCGGTCCGGTCCACGGATGCTTGATTCCGTTCTGGGAAGGACATGGCTTTTGTAGTTCGGACTGGACTGTTCCCATGGGGCACAGGGTCAGAGCTGATTTGCATATCGCCATTGTCTAACCCAGGGTGGTGTGGAGTGCAAAAAAACGATGGATTTGGGCCTAGATCTTTTGACTGGGTTGAATGTGTGACATTGATCCACATTCGGTCCATCACCTGTTTTGTTTGCAATTGCCGCCATAAGTGTGCTGGGGATGCTCAGACGTGGGTCCCAGGCACTCCACACCACTGGAGTCAAGCTAGCCGGGCTGATGAGAGGTGTTACCTCGAAACTGGTCCGGTCCTCGGATGCTTGATTCCGTTCTGGGAAGGACATGGCTTTTGTAGTTCAGACTGGACTGTTCCCATGGGGCACAGGGTCAGAGCTGATTTGCATATCGCCATTGTCTAACCCAGGGTTGTGTGGAGTGCAAAAAAACGATGGATTTGGGCCCAGATCTTTTGACTGGGTTGAATGTATGACATTGATCCACATTCGGTCCATCATTTGTTTTGTTTGCAATTGCCGCCATAAGTGTACTGGGGATGCTCAGACGTGGGTCCCAGGCACTCCACACCACTGGAGCCAAGCTAGCCGGGCTGATGAGAGGTGTTACCTCGAAACCGGTCCGGTCCTCGGATGCTTGATTCCCTTCTGGGAAGGACATGGCTTTTGTAGTTCGGACTGGACTGTTCCCATGGGGCACAGGGTCAGAGCTGATTTGCATATCGCCATTGTCTAACCCAGGGTGGTGTGGAGTGCAAAAAAACGATGGATTTGGGCCCAGATCTTTTGACTGGGGTGAATGTGTGACATTGATCCACATTCGGTCCATCACCTGTTTTGTTTGCAATTGCCGCCATAGGTGTGCTGTGGATGCTCAGACGTGTGTCCCAGGCACTCCACACCACTGGAGTCAAGCTAGCCGGGCTGATGAGAGGTGTTACCTCGAAACCGGTCCGGTCCTCGGATGCCTGATTCCGTTCTGGGAAGGACATGGCTTTTGTAGTTCGGACTGGACTGTTCCCATGGGGCACAGGGTCAGAGCTGATTTGCATATCGCCATTGTCTAACCCAGGGTGGTGTGAAGTGCAAAAAAACGATGGATTTGGGCCTAGATCTTTTGATTGGGTTGAATGTGTGACATTGATCCACATTCGGTCCATCACCTGTTTTGTTTGCAATTGCCGCCATAAGTGTGCTGGGGATGCTCAGATGTGGGTCCCAGGCACTCCACACCACTGGAGTCAAGCTAGCCGGGCTGATGAGAGGTGTTACCTCGAAACTGGTCCGGTCCTCGGATGCTTGATTCCGTTCTGGGAAGGACATGGCTTTTGTAGTTCAGACTGGACTGTTCCCATGGGGCACAGGGTCAGAGCTGATTTGCATATCGCCATTGTCTAACCCAGGGTTGTGTGGAGTGCAAAAAAACGATGGATTTGGGCTCAGATCTTTTGACTGGGTTGAATGTGTGACATTGATCCACATTCGGTCCATCACCTGTTTTGTTTGCAATTGCCGCCATAAGTGTGCTGGGGATGCTCAGACGTGGGTCCCAGGCACTCCACACCACTGGAGTCAAGCTAGCCGGGCTGATGAGAGGTGTTACCTTGAAACCGGTCCGGTCCTCGGATGCTTGATTCCGTTCTGGGAAGGACATGGCTTTTGTAGTTCAGACTGGACTGTTCCCATGGGGCACAGGGTCAGAGCTGATTTGCATATCGCCATTGTCTAACCCAGGGTTTTGTGGAGTGCAAAAAAACAATGGATTTGGGCCCAGATCTTTTGACTGGGGTAAATGTGTGACATTGATCCACATTCGGTCCATCACCTGTTTTGTTTGCAATTGCCGCCATAGGTGTGCTGGGGATGCTCAGACGTGTGTCCCAGGCACTCCACACCACTGGAGTCAAGCTAGCCGGGCTGATGAGAGGTGTTACCTCGAAACCGGTCCGGTCCTCGGATGCTTGATTCCGTTCTGGGAAGGACATGGCTTTTGTAGTTCGGACTGGACTGTTCCCATGGGGCACAGGGTCAGAGCTGATTTGCATATCGCCATTGTCTAACCCAGGGTGGTGTGGAGTGCAAAAAAACGATGGATTTGGGCCTAGATCTTTTGACTGGGTTGAATGTGTGACATTGATCCACATTCGGTCCATCACCTGTTTTGTTTGCAATTGCCGCCATAAGTGTGCTGGGGATGCTCAGACGTGGGTCCCAGGCACTCCACACCACTGGAGTCAAGCTAGCTGGGCTGATGAGAGGTGTTACCTCGAAACTGGTCCGGTCCTCGGATGCTTGATTCCGTTCTGGGAAGGACATGGCTTTTGTAGTTCAGACTGGACTGTTCCCATGGGGCACAGGGTCAGAGCTGATTTGCATATCGCCATTGTCTAACCCAGGGTGGTGTGGAGTGCAAAAAAACGATGGATTTGGGCCTGATCTTTTGACTAGGTTGAATGTATGACATTGATCCACATTCGGTCCATCACCTGTTTTGTTTGCAATTGCCGCCATAAGTGTGCTGGGGATGCTCAGACGTGGGTCCCAGGCACTCCACACCACTGGAGCCAAGCTAGCCGGGCTGATGAGAGGTGTTACCTCGAAACCGGTCCGGTCCTCGGATGCTTGATTCCCTTCTGGGAAGGACATGGCTTTTGTAGTTCGGACTGGACTGTTCCCATGGGGCACAGGGTCAGAGCTGATTTGCATATCGCCATTGTCTAACCCAGGGTGGTGTGGAGTGCAAAAAAACGATGGATTTGGGCCCAGATCTTTTGACTGGGTTAAATGTGTGACATTGATCCACATTCGGTCCATCACCTGTTTTGTTTGCAATTGCCGCCATAAGTGTGCTGGGGATGCTCAGACGTGGGTCCCAGGCACTCCACACCACTGGAGTCAAGCTAGCCGGGCTGATGAGAGGTGTTACCTCGAAACCGGTCCGGTCCTCGGATGCTTGATTCCGTTCTGGGAAGGACATGGCTTTTGTAGTTCGGACTGGACTGTTCCCATGGGGCACAGGGTCAGAGCTGATTTGCATATCGCCATTATCTAACCCAGGGTGGTGTGGAGTGCAAAAAAACGATGGATTTGGGCCTAGATCTTTTGACTGGGTTGAATGTGTGACATTGATACACATTCGGTCCATCACCTGTTTTGTTTGCAATTGCCGCCATAAGTGTGCTGGGGATGCTCAGACGTGGGTCCCAGGCACTCCAAACCACTGGAGTCAAGCTAGCCGGGCTGATGAGAGATGTTACCTCAAAACCGGTCCGGTCCTCGGATGCTTGATTCCGTTCTGGGAAGGACATGGCTTTTGTAGTTCGGACTGGACTGTTCCTATGGGGCACAGGGTCAGAGCTGATTTGCATATCGCCATTGTCTAACCCAGGGTGGTGTGGAGTGCAAAAAAACGATGGATTTGGGCCCAGATCTTTTGACTGGGTTGAATGTATGACATTGATCCACATTCGGTCCATCACCTGTTTTGTTTGCAATTGCCGCCATAAGTGTGCTGGGGATGCTCAGACGTGGGTCCCAGGCACTCCACACCACTGGAGCCAAGCTAGCCGGGCTGATGAGAGGTGTTACCTCGAAACCGGTCCGGTCCTCGGATGCTTGATTCCCTTCTGGGAAGGACATGGCTTTTGTAGTTCGGACTGGACTGTTCCCATGGGGCACAGGGTCAGAGCTGATTTGCATATCGCCATTATCTAACCCAGGGTGGTGTGGAGTGCAAAAAAACGATGGATTTGGGCCTAGATCTTTTGACTGGGTTGAATGTGTGACATTGATCCACATTCGGTCCATCACCTGTTTTGTTTGCAATTGCCGCCATAAGTGTGCTGGGGATGCTCAGACGTGGGTCCCAGGCACTCCACACCACTGGAGTCAAGCTAGCCGGGCTGATGAGAGATGTTACCTCGAAACCGGTCCGGTCCTCGGATGCTTGATTCCGTTCTGGGAAGGACATGGCTTTTGTAGTACGGACTGGACTGTTCCCATGGGGCACAGGGTCAGAGCTGATTTGCATATCGCCATTATCTAACCCAGGGTGGTGTGGAGTGCAAAAAAACGATGGATTTGGGCCTAGATCTTTTGACTGGGTTGAATGTGTGACATTGATACACATTCGGTCCATCACCTGTTTTGTTTGCAATTGCCGCCATAAGTGTGCTGGGGATGCTCAGACGTGGGTCCCAGGCACTCCACACCACTGGAGTCAAGCTAGCCGGGCTGATGAGAGATGTTACCTCGAAACCGGTCCGGTCCTCGGAAGCTTGATTCCGTTCTGGGAAGGACATGGCTTTTGTAGTTCGGACTGGACTGTTCCCATGGGGCACAGGGTCAGAGCTGATTTGCATATCGCCATTGTCTAACCCAGGGTGGTGTGGAGTGCAAAAAAACGATGGATTTGGGCTCAGATATTTTGACTGGGTTGAATGTGTGACATTGATCCACATTCGGTCCATCACCTGTTTTGTTTGCAATTGCCGCCATAAGTGTGCTGGGGATGCTCAGACGTGGGTCCCAGGCACTCCACACCACTGGAGTCAAGCTAGCCGGGCTGATGAGAGGTGTTACCTCGAAACCGGTCCGGTCCTCGGATGTTTGATTCCGTTCTGGGAAGGACATGGCTTTTGTAGTTCGGACTGGACTGTTCCCATGGGGCACAGGGTCAGAGCTGATTTGCATATCGCCATTGTCTAACCCAGGGTGGTGTGAAGTGCAAAAAAATGATGGATTTGGGCCTAGATCTTTTGACTGGGTTGAATGTGTGACATTGATCCACATTCGGTCCATCACCTGTTTTGTTTGCAATTGCCGCCATAAGTGTGCTGGGGATGCTCAGACGTGGGTCCCAGGCACTCCACACCACTGGAGTCAAGCTAGCCGGGCTGATGAGAGGTGTTACCTCGAAACCGGTCCGGTCCTCGGATGCTTGATTCCGTTCTGGGAAGGACATGGCTTTTGTAGTTCAGACTGGACTGTTCCCATGGGGCACAGGGTCAGAGCTGATTTGCATATCGCCATTGTCTAACCCAGGGTGGTGTGGAGTGCAAAAAAACGATGGATTTGGGCCCAGATCTTTTTACTGGGTTGAATGTATGACATTGATCCACATTCGGTCCATCACCTGCTTTGTTTGCAATTGCCGCCATAAGTGTGCTGGGGATGCTCAGACGTGGGTCCCAGGCACTCCACACCACTTGGAGTCAAGCTAGCCGGGCTGATGAGAGGTGTTACCTCGAAACCGGTCCGGTCCTCGAATGCTTGATTTGGTTCTGGGAAGGACATGGCTTTTGTAGTTCGGACTGGACTGTTCCCATGGGGCACAGGGTCAGAGCTGATTTGCATATCGCCATTATCTAACCCAGGGTGGTGTGGAGTGCAAAAAAACGATGGATTTGGGCCTAGATCTTTTGACTGGGTTGAATGTGTGACATTGATCCACATTCGGTCCATCACCTGTTTTGTTTGCAATTGCCGCCATAAGTGTGCTGGGGATGCTCAGACGTGGGTCCCAGGCACTCCACACCACTGGAGTCAAGCTAGCCGGGCTGATGAGAGATGTTACCTCGAAACCGGTCCGGTCCTCGGATGCTTGATTCCGTTCTGGGAAGGACATGGCTTTTGTAGTACAGACTGGACTGTTCCCATGGGGCACAGGGTCAGAGCTGATTTGCATATCGCCATTGTCTAACCCAGGGTGGTGTGGAGTGCAAAAAAACGATGGATTTGGGCTCAGATCTTTTGACTGGGTTGAATGTGTGACATTGATCCACATTCGGTCCATCACCTGTTTTGTTTGCAATTGCTGCCATAAGTGTGCTGGGGATGCTCAGAGGTGGGTCCCAGGCACTCCACACCACTGGAGTCAAGCTAGCCGGGCTGATGAGAGGTGTTACCTTGAAACCGGTCCGGTCCTCGGATGCTTGATTCCGTTCTGGGAAGGACATGGCTTTTGTAGTTCAGACTGGACTGTTCCCATGGGCCACAGGGTCAGAGCTGATTTGCATATCCCCATTGTCTAACCCAGGGTGGTGTGGAGTGCAAAAAAACGATGGATTTGGGCCCAGATCTTTTGACTGGGGTGAATGTGTGACATTGATCCACATTCGGTCCATCACCTGTTTTGTTTGCAATTGCCGCCATAGGTGTGCTGGGGATGCTCAGACGTGTGTCCCAGGCACTCCACACCACTGGAGTCAAGCTAGCCGGGCTGATGAGAGGTGTTACCTCGAAACCGGTCCGGTCCTCGGATGCTTGATTCCGTTCTGGGAAGGACATGGCTTTTGTAGTTCGGACTGGACTGTTCCCATGGGGCACAGGGTCAGAGCTGATTTGCATATCGCCATTGTCTAACCCAGGGTGGTGTGGAGTGCAAAAAAACGATGGATTTGGGCCTAGATCTTTTGACTGGGTTGAATGTGTGACATTGATCCACATTCGGTCCATCACCTGTTTTGTTTGCAATTGCCGCCATAAGTGTGCTGGGGATGCTCAGACGTGGGTCCCAGGCACTCCACACCACTGGAGTCAAGCTAGCCGGGCTGATGAGAGGTGTTACCTCGAAACTGGTCCGGTCCTCGGATGCTTGATTCCGTTCTGGGAAGGACATGGCTTTTGTAGTTCAGACTGGACTGTTCCCATGGGGCACAGGGTCAGAGCTGATTTGCATATCGCCATTGTCTAACCCAGGGTTGTGTGGAGTGCAAAAAAACGATGGATTTGGGCCCAGATCTTTTGACTGGGTTGAATGTATGACATTGATCCACATTCGGTCCATCATTTGTTTTGTTTGCAATTGCCGCCATAAGTGTACTGGGGATGCTCAGACGTGGGTCCCAGGCACTCCACACCACTGGAGCCAAGCTAGCCGGGCTGATGAGAGGTGTTACCTCGAAACCGGTCCGGTCCTCGGATGCTTGATTCCCTTCTGGGAAGGACATGGCTTTTGTAGTTCGGACTGGACTGTTCCCATGGGGCACAGGGTCAGAGCTGATTTGCATATCGCCATTGTCTAACCCAGGGTGGTGTGGAGTGCAAAAAAACGATGGATTTGGGCCCAGATCTTTTGACTGGGGTGAATGTGTGACATTGATCCACATTCGGTCCATCACCTGTTTTGTTTGCAATTGCCGCCATAGGTGTGCTGTGGATGCTCAGACGTGTGTCCCAGGCACTCCACACCACTGGAGTCAAGCTAGCCGGGCTGATGAGAGGTGTTACCTCGAAACCGGTCCGGTCCTCGGATGCCTGATTCCGTTCTGGGAAGGACATGGCTTTTGTAGTTCGGACTGGACTGTTCCCATGGGGCACAGGGTCAGAGCTGATTTGCATATCGCCATTGTCTAACCCAGGGTGGTGTGAAGTGCAAAAAAACAATGGATTTGGGCCTAGATCTTTTGATTGGGTTGAATGTGTGACATTGATCCACATTCGGTCCATCACCTGTTTTGTTTGCAATTGCCGCCATAAGTGTGCTGGGGATGCTCAGATGTGGGTCCCAGGCACTCCACACCACTGGAGTCAAGCTAGCCGGGCTGATGAGAGGTGTTACCTCGAAACTGGTCCGGTCCTCGGATGCTTGATTCCGTTCTGGGAAGGACATGGCTTTTGTAGTTCAGACTGGACTGTTCCCATGGGGCACAGGGTCAGAGCTGATTTGCATATCGCCATTGTCTAACCCAGGGTTGTGTGGAGTGCAAAAAAACGATGGATTTGGGCTCAGATCTTTTGACTGGGTTGAATGTGTGACATTGATCCACATTCGGTCCATCACCTGTTTTGTTTGCAATTGCCGCCATAAGTGTGCTGGGGATGCTCAGACGTGGGTCCCAGGCACTCCACACCACTGGAGTCAAGCTAGCCGGGCTGATGAGAGGTGTTACCTTGAAACCGGTCCGGTCCTCGGATGCTTGATTCCGTTCTGGGAAGGACATGGCTTTTGTAGTTCGGACTGGACTGTTCCCATGGGGCACAGGGTCAGAGCTGATTTGCATATCGCCATTGTCTAACCCAGGGTGGTGTGGAGTGCAAAAAAACGATGGATTTGGGCCCAGATCTTTTGACTGGGGTGAATGTGTGACATTGATCCACATTCGGTCCATCACCTGTTTTGTTTGCAATTGCCGCCATAGGTGTGCTGGGGATGCTCAGACGTGTGTCCCAGGCACTCCACACCACTGGAGTCAAGCTAGCCGGGCTGATGAGAGGTGTTACCTCGAAACCGGTCCGGTCCTCGGATGCTTGATTCCGTTCTGGGAAGGACATGGCTTTTGTAGTTCGGACTGGACTGTTCCCATGGGGCACAGGGTCAGAGCTGATTTGCATATCGCCATTGTCTAACCCAGGGTGGTGTGGAGTGCAAAAAAACGATGGATTTGGGCCTAGATCTTTTGACTGGGTTGAATGTGTGACATTGATCCACATTCGGTCCATCACCTGTTTTGTTTGCAATTGCCGCCATAAGTGTGCTGGGGATGCTCAGACGTGGGTCCCAGGCACTCCACACCACTGGAGTCAAGCTAGCCGGGCTGATGAGAGGTGTTACCTCGAAACTGGTCCGGTCCTCGGATGCTTGATTCCGTTCTGGGAAGGACATGGCTTTTGTAGTTCAGACTGGACTGTTCCCATGGGGCACAGGGTCAGAGCTGATTTGCATATCGCCATTGTCTAACCCAGGGTTGTGTGGAGTGCAAAAAAACAATGGATTTGGGCCTGATCTTTTGACTAGGTTGAATGTATGACATTGATCCACATTCGGTCCATCACCTGTTTTGTTTGCAATTGCCGCCATAAGTGTGCTGGGGATGCTCAGACGTGGGTCCCAGGCACTCCACACCACTGGAGCCAAGCTAGCCGGGCTGATGAGAGGTGTTACCTCGAAACCGGTCCGGTCCTCGGATGCTTGATTCCCTTCTGGGAAGGACATGGCTTTTGTAGTTCGGACTGGACTGTTCCCATGGGGCACAGGGTCAGAGCTGATTTGCATATCGCCATTGTCTAACCCAGGGTGGTGTGGAGTGCAAAAAAACGATGGATTTGGGCCCAGATCTTTTGACTGGGTTAAATGTGTGACATTGATCCACATTCGGTCCATCACCTGTTTTGTTTGCAATTGCCGCCATAAGTGTGCTGGGGATGCTCAGACGTGGGTCCCAGGCACTCCACACCACTGGAGTCAAGCTAGCCGGGCTGATGAGAGGTGTTACCTCGAAACCGGTCCGGTCCTCGGATGCTTGATTCCGTTCTGGGAAGGACATGGCTTTTGTAGTTCGGACTGGACTGTTCCCATGGGGCACAGGGTCAGAGCTGATTTGCATATCGCCATTATCTAACCCAGGGTGGTGTGGAGTGCAAAAAAACGATGGATTTGGGCCTAGATCTTTTGACTGGGTTGAATGTGTGACATTGATACACATTCGGTCCATCACCTGTTTTGTTTGCAATTGCCGCCATAAGTGTGCTGGGGATGCTCAGACGTGGGTCCCAGGCACTCCACACCACTGGAGTCAAGCTAGCCGGGCTGATGAGAGATGTTACCTCAAAACCGGTCCGGTCCTCGGATGCTTGATTCCGTTCTGGGAAGGACATGGCTTTTGTAGTTCGGACTGGACTGTTCCTATGGGGCACAGGGTCAGAGCTGATTTGCATATCGCCATTGTCTAACCCAGGGTGGTGTGGAGTGCAAAAAAACGATGGATTTGGGCTCAGATCTTTTGACTGGGTTGAATGTGTGACATTGATCCACATTCGGTCCATCACCTGTTTTGTTTGCAATTGCCGCTATAAGTGTGCTGGGGATGCTCAGACGTGGGTCCCAGGCACTCCACACCACTGGAGTCAAGCTAGCCGGGCTATTGAGAGGTGTTACCTTGAAACCGGTCCGTTCCTCGGATGCTTAATTCCGTTCTGGGAAGGACATGGCTTTTGTAGTTCAGACTGGACTGTTCCCATGGGGCACAGGGTCAGAGCTGATTTGCATATCGCCATTGTCTAACCCAGGGTGGTTTGGAGTGCAAAAAAACAATGGATTTGGGCCCAGATCTTTTGACTGGGGTGCATGTGTGACATTGATCCACATTCGGTCCATCACCTATTTTGTTTGCAATTGCCGCCATAGGTGTGCTGGGGATGCTCAGATGTGTGTCCCAGGCACTCCACACCACTGGAGTCAAGCTAGCCGGGCTGATGAGAGGTGTTACCTCGAAACCGATCCGGTCCTCGGATGCTTGATTCCGTTCTGGGAAGGACATGGCTTTTGTAGTTCGGACTGGACTGTTCCCATGGGGCACAGGGTCAGAGCTGATTTGCATATCGCCATTGTCTAACCCAGGGTGGTGTGGAGTGCAAAAAAACGATGGATTTGGGCCCAGATCTTTTTACTGGGTTGAATGTATGACATTGATCCACATTCGGTCCATCACCTGCTTTGTTTGCAATTGCCGCCATAAGTGTGCTGGGGATGCTCAGACGTGGGTCCCAGGCACTCCACACCACTGGAGCCAAGCTAGCCGGGCTGATGAGAGGTGTTACCTCGAAACCGGTCCGGTCCTCGGATGCTTGATTCCCTTCTGGGAAGGACATGGCTTTTGTAGTTCGGACTGGACTGTTCCCATGGGGCACAGGGTCAGAGCTGATTTGCATATCGCCATTGTCTAACCCAGGGTGGTGTGGAGTGCAAAAAAACGATGAATTTGGACCCAGATCTTTTGACTGGGTTGAATGTGTGACATTGATCCACATTCGGTCCATCACCTGTTTTGTTTGCAATTGCCGCCATAAGTGTGCTGGGGATGCTCAGACGTGGGTCCCAGGCACTCCACACCACTGGAGTCAAGCTAGCCGGGCTGATGAGAGGTGTTACCTCGAAACCGGTCCGGTCCTCGGATGCTTGATTTGGTTCTGGGAAGGACATGGCTTTTGTAGTTCGGACTGGACTGTTCCCATGGGGCACAGGGTCAGAGCTGATTTGCATATCGCCATTATCTAACCCAGGGTGGTGTGGAGTGCAAAAAAACGATGGATTTGGGCCTAGATCTTTTGACTGGGTTGAATGTGTGACATTGATCCACATTCGGTCCATCACCTGTTTTGTTTGCAATTGCCGCCATAAGTGTGCTGGGGATGCTCAGACGTGGGTCCCAGGCACTCCACACCACTGGAGTCAAGCTAGCCGGGCTGATGAGAGATGTTACCTCGAAACCGGTCCGGTCCTCGGATGCTTGATTCCGTTCTGGGAAGGACATGGCTTTTGTAGTACAGACTGGACTGTTCCCATGGGGCACAGGGTCAGAGCTGATTTGCATATCGCCATTGTCTAACCCAGGGTGGTGTGGAGTGCAAAAAATCGATGGATTTGGGCTCAGATCTTTTGACTGGGTTGAATGTGTGACATTGATCCACATTCGGTCCATCACCTGTTTTGTTTGCAATTGCTGCCATAAGTGTGCTGGGGATGCTCAGACGTGGGTCCCAGGCACTCCACACCACTGGAGTCAAGCTAGCCGGGCTGATGAGAGGTGTTACCTTGAAACCGGTCCGGTCCTCGGATGCTTGATTCCGTTCTGGGAAGGACATGGCTTTTGTAGTTCAGACTGGACTGTTCCCATGGGCCACAGGGTCAGAGCTGATTTGCATATCCCCATTGTCTAACCCAGGGTGGTGTGGAGTGCAAAAAAACGATGGATTTGGGCCCAGATCTTTTGACTGGGGTGAATGTGTGACATTGATCCACATTCGGTCCATCACCTGTTTTGTTTGCAATTGCCGCCATAGGTGTGCTGGGGATGCTCAGACGTGTGTCCCAGGCACTCCACCCCACTGGAGTCAAGCTAGCCGGACTGATGAGAGGTGTTACCTCGAAACCGGTCCGGTCCTCGGATGCTTGATTCCGTTCTGGGAAGGACATGGCTTTTGTAGTTCGGACTGGACTGTTCCCATGGGGCACAGGGTCAGAGCTGATTTGCATATCGCCATTGTCTAACCCAGGGTGGTGTGGAGTGCAAAAAAACGATGGATTTGGGCCTAGATCTTTTGACTGGGTTGAATGTGTGACATTGATCCACATTCGGTCCATCACCTGTTTTGTTTGCAATTGCCGCCATAAGTGTGCTGGGGATGCTCAGACGTGGGTCCCAGGCACTCCACACCACTGGAGTCAAGCTAGCCGGGCTGATGAGAGGTGTTACCTCGAAACTGGTCCGGTCCTCGGATGCTTGATTCCGTTCTGGGAAGGACATGGCTTTTGTAGTTCAGACTGGACTGTTCCCATGGGGCACAGGGTCAGAGCTGATTTGCATATCGCCATTGTCTAACCCAGGGTTGTGTGGAGTGCAAAAAAACGATGGATTTGGGCCCAGATCTTTTGACTGGGTTGAATGTATGACATTGATCCACATTCGGTCCATCATTTGTTTTGTTTGCAATTGCCGCCATAAGTGTACTGGGGATGCTCAGACGTGGGTCCCAGGCACTCCACACCACTGGAGCCAAGCTAGCCGGGCTGATGAGAGGTGTTACCTCGAAACCGGTCCGGTCCTCGGATGCTTGATTCCCTTCTGGGAAGGACATGGCTTTTGTAGTTCGGACTGGACTGTTCCCATGGGGCACAGGGTCAGAGCTGATTTGCATATCGCCATTGTCTAACCCAGGGTGGTGTGGAGTGCAAAAAAACGATGGATTTGGGCCCAGATCTTTTGACTGGGGTGAATGTGTGACATTGATCCACATTCGGTCCATCACCTGTTTTGTTTGCAATTGCCGCCATAGGTGTGCTGTGGATGCTCAGACGTGTGTCCCAGGCACTCCACACCACTGGAGTCAAGCTAGCCGGGCTGATGAGAGGTGTTACCTCGAAACCGGTCCGGTCCTCGGATGCCTGATTCCGTTCTGGGAAGGACATGGCTTTTGTAGTTCGGACTGGACTGTTCCCATGGGGCACAGGGTCAGAGCTGATTTGCATATCGCCATTGTCTAACCCAGGGTGGTGTGGAGTGCAAAAAAACGATGGATTTGGGCCTAGATCTTTTGACTGGGTTGAATGTGTGACATTGATCCACATTCGGTCCATCACCTGTTTTGTTTGCAATTGCCGCCATAAGTGTGCTGGGGATGCTCAGACGTGGGTCCCAGGCACTCCACACCACTGGAGTCAAGCTAGCCGGGCTGATGAGAGGTGTTACCTCGAAACTGGTCCGGTCCTCGGATGCTTGATTCCGTTCTGGGAAGGACATGGCTTTTGTAGTTCAGACTGGACTGTTCCCATGGGGCACAGGGTCAGAGCTGATTTGCATATCGCCATTGTCTAACCCAGGGTTGTGTGGAGTGCAAAAAAACAATGGATTTGGGCCTGATCTTTTGACTAGATTGAATGTATGACATTGATCCACATTCGGTCCATCACCTGTTTTGTTTGCAATTGCCGCCATAAGTGTGCTGGGGATGCTCAGACGTGGGTCCCAGGCACTCCACACCACTGGAGCCAAGCTAGCCGGGCTGATGAGAGGTGTTACCTCGAAACCGGTCCGGTCCTCGGATGCTTGATTCCCTTCTGGGAAGGACATGGCTTTTGTAGTTCGGACTGGACTGTTCCCATGGGGCACAGGGTCAGAGCTGATTTGCATATCGCCATTGTCTAACCCAGGGTGGTGTGGAGTGCAAAAAAACGATGGATTTGGGCCCAGATCTTTTGACTGGGTTAAATGTGTGACATTGATCCACATTCGGTCCATCACCTGTTTTGTTTGCAATTGCCGCCATAAGTGTGCTGGGGATGCTCAGACGTGGGTCCCAGGCACTACACACCACTGGAGTCAAGCTAGCCGGGCTGATGAGAGGTGTTACCTCGAAACCGGTCCGGTCCTCGGATGCTTGATTCCGTTCTGGGAAGGACATGGCTTTTGTAGTTCGGACTGGACTGTTCCCATGGGGCACAGGGTCAGAGCTGATTTGCATATCGCCATTATCTAACCCAGGGTGGTGTGGAGTGCAAAAAAACGATGGATTTGGGCCTAGATCTTTTGACTGGGTTGAATGTGTGACATTGATACACATTCGGTCCATCACCTGTTTTGTTTGCAATTGCCGCTATAAGTGTGCTGGGGATGCTCAGACGTGGGTCCCAGGCACTCCACACCACTGGAGTCAAGCTAGCCGGGCTGATGAGAGATGTTACCTCAAAACCGGTCCGGTCCTCGGATGCTTGATTCCGTTCTGGGAAGGACATGGCTTTTGTAGTTCGGACTGGACTGTTCCTATGGGGCACAGGGTCAGAGCTGATTTGCATATCGCCATTGTCTAACCCAGGGTGGTGTGGAGTGCAAAAAAACGATGGATTTGGGCTCAGATCTTTTGACTGGGTTGAATGTGTGACATTGATCCACATTCGGTCCATCACCTGTTTTGTTTGCAATTGCCGCTATAAGTGTGCTGGGGATGCTCAGACGTGGGTCCCAGGCACTCCACACCACTGGAGTCAAGCTAGCCGGGCTATTGAGAGGTGTTACCTTGAAACCGGTCCGTTCCTCGGATGCTTAATTCCGTTCTGGGAAGGACATGGCTTTTGTAGTTCAGACTGGACTGTTCCCATGGGGCACAGGGTCAGAGCTGATTTGCATATCGCCATTGTCTAACCCAGGGTGGTTTGGAGTGCAAAAAAACGATGGATTTGGGCCCAGATCTTTTGACTGGGGTGCATGTGTGACATTGATCCACATTCGGTCCATCACCTATTTTGTTTGCAATTGCCGCCATAGGTGTGCTGGGGATGCTCAGATGTGTGTCCCAGGCACTCCACACCACTGGAGTCAAGCTAGCCGGGCTGATGAGAGGTGTTACCTCGAAACCGGTCCGGTCCTCGGATGCTTGATTCCGTTCTGGGAAGGACATGGCTTTTGTAGTTCGGACTGGACTGTTCCCATGGGGCACAGGGTCAGAGCTGATTTGCATATCGCCATTGTCTAACCCAGGGTGGTGTGGAGTGCAAAAAAACAATGGATTTGGGCCCAGATCTTTTGACTGGGTTGAATGTGTGACATTGATCCACATTCGGTCCATCACCTGTTTTGTTTGCAATTGCCGCCATAAGTGTGCTGGGGATGCTCAGACGTGGGTCCCAGGCACTCCACACCACTGGAGTCAAGCTAGCCGGACTGATGAGAGGTGTTACCTCGAAACCGGTCCGGTCCTCGGATGCTTGATTCCGTTCTGGGAAGGACATGGCTTTTGTAGTTCGGACTGAACTGTTCCCATGGGGCACAGGGTCAGAGCTGATTTGCACATCGCCATTGTCTAACCCAGGGTGGTGTGGAGTGCAAAAAATGATGGATTTGGGCCCAGATCTTTTGACTGGGTTGAATGTGTGACATTGATCCACATTCGGTCCATCACCTGTTTTGTTTGCAATTGCCGCCATAAGTGTGCTGGGGATGCTCAGACGTGGGTCCCAGGCACTCCACACCACTGGAGTCAAGCTAGCCGGGCTGATGAGAGGTGTTACCTCGAAACCGGTCCGGTCCTCGGATGCTTGATTCCGTTCTGGGAAGGACATGGCTTTTGTAGTTCGGACTGGACTGTTCCCATGGGGCACAGGGTCAGAACTGATATGCATATCGCCATTGTCTAACCCAGGGTGGTGTGGAGTGCAAAAAAACGATGGATTTGGGCCCAGATCTTTTGACTGGGTTGAATGTGTGACATTGATCCACATTCGGTCCATCACCTGTTTTGTTTGTATTGCCGCTATAAGTGTGCTGGGGATGCTCAGACGTGGGTCCCAGGCACTCCACACCACTGGAGTCAAGCTAGCCGGGCTGATGAGAGGTGTTACCTCGAAACCGGTCCAGTCCTCGGATGCTTGATTCCGTTCTGGGAAGGACATGGCTTTTGTAGTTCGGACTGGACTGTTCCCATGGGGCACAGGGTCAGAGCTGATTTGCATATCGCCATTATCTAACCCAGGGTGGTGTGGAGTGCAAAAAAACGATGGATTTGGGCCTAGATCAATTGACTGGGTTGAATGTGTGACATTGATCCACATTCGGTCCATCACCTGTTTTGTTTGCAATTGCCGCCATAAGTGTGCTGGGGATGCTCAGACGTGGGTCCCAGGGACTCCACACCACTGGAGTCAAGCTAGCCAGGCTGATGAGAGATGTTACCTCGAAACCGGTCCGGTCCTCGGATGCTTGATTCCGTTCTGGGAAGGACATGGCTTTTGTAGTTCGGACTGGACTGTTCCCATGGGGCACAGGGTCAGAGCTGATTTGCATATCGCCATTGTCTAACCCAGGGTGGTGTGGAGTGCAAAAAAACAATGGATTTGGGCTCAGATCTTTTGACTGGGTTGAATGTGTGACATTGATCCACATTCAGTCCATCACCTGTTTTGTTTGCAATTGCCGCCATAAGTGTGCTGGGGATGCTCAGACGTGGGTCCCAGGCACTCCACACCACTGGAGTCAAGCTAGCCGGGCTGATGAGAGGTGTTACCTTGACACCGGTCCGGTCCTCGGATGCTTGATTCCGTTGTGGGAAGGACATGGCTTTTGTAGTTCAGACTGGACTGTTCCCATGGGGCACAGGGTCAGAGCTGATTTGCATATCGCCATTGTCTAACCCAGGGTGGTGTGGAGTGCAAAAAAACAATGGATTTGGGCCCAGATCTTTTGACTGGGTTGAATGTGTGACATTGATCCACATTCGGTCCATCACCTGTTTTGTTTGCAATTGCCGCCATAAGTGTGCTGGGGATGCTCAGACGTGGGTCCCAGGCACTCCACACTACTGGAGTCAAGCTAGCCGGGCTGATGAGAGGTGTTACCTCGAAACCGGTCCGGTCCTCGGATGCTTGATTCCGTTCTGGGAAGGCCATGGCTTTTGTAGTTCGGACTGGACTGTTCCCATGGGGCACAGGGTCAGAGCTGATTTGCATATCGCCATTGTCTAACCCAGGGTGGTGTGGAGTGCAAAAAAACGATGGATTTGGGCCCAGATCTTTTGACTGGGGTGAATGTGTGACATTGATCCACATTCGGTCCATCACCTGTTTTGTTTGCAATTGCCGCCATAGGTGTGCTGGGGATGCTCAGACGTGTGTCCCAGGCACTCCACACCACTGGAGTCAAGCTAGCCGGGCTGATGAGAGGTGTTACCTCGAAACCGGTCCGGTCCTCGGATGCTTGATTCCGTTCTGGGAAGGACATGGCTTTTGTAGTTCGGACTGGACTGTTCCCATGGGGCACAGGGTCAGAGCTGATTTGCATATCGCCATTGTCTAACCCAGGGTGGTGTGGAGTGCAAAAAAACAATGGATTTGGGCCCAGATCTTTTGACTGGGTTGAATGTGTGACATTGATCCACATTCGGTCCATCACCTGTTTTGTTTGCAATTGCCGCCATAAGTGTGCTGGGGATGCTCAGACGTGGGTTCCAGGCACTCCACACCACTGGAGTCAAGCTAGCCGGGCTGATGAGAGGTGTTACCTCGAAACCGGTCCGGTCCTCGGATGCTTGATTCCGTTCTGGGAAGGACATGGCTTTTGTAGTTCGGACTGGACTGTTCCCATGGGGCACAGGGTCAGAGCTGATTTGCATATCGCCATTGTCTAACCCAGGGTGGTGTGGAGTGCAAAAAAACGATGGATTTGGGCCCAGATCTTTTGACTGGGTTGAATGTGTGACATTGATCCACATTCGGTCCATCAACTGTTTTGTTTGCAATTGCCGCCATAGGTGTGCTGGGGATGCTCAGACGTTTGTCCCAGGCACTCCACACCACTGGAGTCAAGCTAGCCGGGCTGATGAGAGGTGTTACCTCGAAACCGGTCCGGTCCTCGGATGCTTGATTCCGTTCTGGGAAGGACATGGCTTTTGTAGTTCGGACTGGACTGTTCCCATGGGGCACAGGGTCAGAGCTGATTTGCATATCGCCATTGTCTAACCCAGGGTGGTGTGGAGTGCAAAAAAACGATGGATTTGGGCCCAGATCTTTTGACTGGGTTGAATGTGTGACATTGATCCACATTCGGTCCATCACATGTTTTGTTTGCAATTGCCGCCATAAGTGTGCTGGGGATGCTCAGACGCGGGTCCCAGGCACTCCACACCACTGGAGTCAAGCTAGCCGGGCTGATGAGAGGTGTTACCTCGAAACCGGTCCGGTCCTCGGATGCTTGATTCCGTTCTGGGAAGGACATGGCTTTTGTAGTTCGGACTGGACTGTTCCCATGGGGCACAGGGTCAGAGCTGATTTGCATATCGCCATTGTCTAACCCAGGGTGGTGTGGAGTGCAAAAAAACGATGGATTTGGGCCCAGATCTTTTGACTGGGTTGAATGTGTGACATTGATCCACATTCGGTCCATCACCTGTTTTGTTTGCAATTGCCGCCATAAGTGTGCTGGGGATGCTCAGACGTGGGTCCCAGGCACTCCACACCACTGGAGCCGAGCTAGCCGGGCTGATGAGAGGTGCTACCTCGAAACCGGTCCGGTCCTCGGATGCTTGATTCCATTCTGGGAAGGACATGGCTTTTGTAGTTCGGACTGGACTGTTCCCATGGGGCACAGGGTCAGAGCTGATTTGCATATCGCCATTGTCTAACCCAGGGTGGTGTGGAGTGCAAAAAAACGATGGATTTGGGCCTAGATCTTTTGACTGGGTTGAATGTGTGACATTGATCCACATTCGGTCCATCACCTGTTTTGTTTGCAATTGCCGCCATAAGTGTGCTGGGGATGCTCAGACGTGGGTCCCAGGCACTCCACACCACTGGAGTCAAGCTAGCCGGGCTGATGAGAGGTGTTACCTTGAAACCGGTCCGGTCCTCGGATGCTTGATTCCGTTCTGGGAAGGACATGGCTTTTGTAGTTCAGACTGGACTGTTCCCATGGGGCACAGGGTCAGAGCTGATTTGCATATCGCCATTGTCTAACCCAGGGTGGTGTGGAGTGCAAAAAAACGATGGATTTGGGCCCAGATCTTTTGACTGGGGTGAATGTGTGACATTGATCCACATTCGGTCCATCACCTGTTTTGTTTGCAATTGCCGCCATAGGTGTGCTGGGGATGCTCAGATGTGTGTCCCAGGCACTCCACACCACTGGAGTCAAGCTAGCCGGGCTGATGAGAGGTGTTACCTCGAAACCGGTCCGGTCCTTGGATGCTTGATTCCGTTCTGGGAAGGACATGGCTTTTGTAGTTCGGACTGGACTGTTCCCATGGGGCACAGGGTCAGAGCTGATTTGCATATCGCCTTTGTCTAACCC
This sequence comes from Lissotriton vulgaris, assembly GCF_964263255.1. NCBI lineage: Eukaryota > Metazoa > Chordata > Amphibia > Caudata > Salamandridae > Lissotriton > Lissotriton vulgaris. Next base: position 27,792 of record NW_028244629.1, read on the forward strand.
AGGGTGGTGTGGAGTGCAAAAAAACGATGGATTTGGGCCCAGATCTTTTGACTGGGGTGAATGTGTGACATTGATCCACATTCGGTCCATCATCTGTTTTGTTTGCAATTGCCACCATAGGTGTGCTGGGGATGCTCAGACGTGTGTCCCAGGCACTCCACACCACTGGAGTCAAGCTAGCCGGGCTGATGAGAGGTGTTACCTCGAAACCGGTCCGGTCCTCGGATGCTTGATTCCGTTCTGGGAAGGACATGGCTTTTGTAGTTCGGACTGGACTGTTCCCATGGGGTACAGGGTCAGAGCTGATTTGCATATCGCCATTGTCTAACCCAGGGTGGTGTGGAGTGGAAGAAAACGATGGATTTGGGCCTAGATCTTTTGACTGGGTTGAATGTGTGACATTGATCCACATTCGGTCCATCACCTGTTTTGTTTGCAATTGCCGCCATAAGTGTGCTGGGGATGCTCAGACGTGGGTCCCAGGCACTCCACACCACTGGAGTCAAGCTAGCCGGGCTGATGAGAGGTGTTACCTCGAAACTGGTCCGGTCCTCGGATGCTTGATTCCGTTCTGGGAAGGACATGGCTTTTGTAGTTCAGACTGGACTGTTCCCATGGGGCACAGGGTCAGAGCTGATTTGCATATCGCCATTGTCTAACCCAGGGTTGTGTGGAGTGCAAAAAAACGATGGATTTGGGCCCAGATCTTTTGACTGGGTTGAATGTATGACATTGATCCACATTCGGTCCATCACCTGTTTTGTTTGCAATTGCCGCCATAAGTGTGCTGGGGATGCTCAGACGTGGGTGGGTCCCAGGCACTCCACACCACTGGAGCCAAGCTAGCCGGGCTGATGAGAGGTGTTACCTCGAAACCGGTCCGGTCCTCGGATGCTTGATTCCCTTCTGGGAAGGACATGGCTTTTGTAGTTCGGACTGGACTGTTCCCATGGGGCACAGGGTCAGAGCTGATTTGCATATCGCCATTGTCTAACCCAGGGTGGTGTGTAGTGCAAAAAAACGATGGATTTGGGCCCAGATCTTTTGACTGGGTTAAATGTGTGACATTGATCCACATTCGGTCCATCACCTGTTTTGTTTGCAATTGCCGCCATAAGTGTGCTGGGGATGCTCAGACGTGGGTCCCAGGCACTCCACACCACTGGAGTCAAGCTAGCCGGGCTGATGAGAGGTGTTACCTCGAAACCGGTCCGGTCCTCGGATGCTTGATTCCGTTCTGGGAAGGACATGGCTTTTGTAGTTCGGACTGGACTGTTCCCATGGGGCACAGGGTCAGAGCTGATTTGCATATCACCATTATCTAACCCAGGGTGGTGTGGAGTGCAAAAAAACGATGGATTTGGGCCTAGATCTTTTGACTGGGTTGAATGTGTGACATTGATACACATTCGGTCCATCACCTGTTTTGTTTGCAATTGCCGCCATAAGTGTGCTGGGGATGCTCAGACGTGGGTCCCAGGCACTCCACACCACTGGAGTCAAGCTAGCCGGGCTGATGAGAGATGTTACCTCGAAACCGGTCCGGTCCTCGGATGCTTGATTCCGTTCTGGGAAGGACATGGCTTTTGTAGTTCGGACTGGACTGTTCCCATGGGGCACAGGGTCAGAGCTGATTTGCATATCGCCATTGTCTAACCCAGGGTGGTGTGGAGTGCAAAAAAACGATGGATTTGGGCTCAGATATTTTGACTGGGTTGAATGTGTGACATTGATCCACATTCGGTCCATCACCTGTTTTGTTTGCAATTGCCGCCATAAGTGTGCTGGGGATGCTCAGACGTGGGTCCCAGGCACTCCACACCACTGGAGTCAAGCTAGCCGGGCTGATGAGAGGTGTTACCTCGAAACCGGTCCGGTCCTCGGATGCTTGATTCCGTTCTGGGAAGGACATGGCTTTTGTAGTTCGGACTGGACTGTTCCCATGGGGCACAGGGTCAGAGCTGATTTGCATATCGCCATTGTCTAACCCAGGGTGGTGTGGAGTGCAAAAAAAACGATGGATTTGGGCCTACATCTTTTGACTGGGTTGAATGTGTGACATTGATCCACATTCGGTCCATCACCTGTTTTGTTTGCAATTGCCGCCATAAGTGTGCTGGGGATGCTCAGACGTGGGTCCCAGGCACTCCACACCACTGGAGTCAAGCTAGCCGGGCTGATGAGAGGTGTTACCTCGAAACCAGTCCGGTCCTCGGATGCTTGATTCCGTTCTGGGAAGGACATGGCTTTTGTAGTTCGGACTGGACTGTTCCCATGGGGCACAGGGTCAGAGCTGATTTGCATATCGCCATTGTCTAACCCAGGGTGGTGTGGAGTGCAAAAAAATGATGGATTTGGGCTCAGATCTTTTGACTGGGTTGAATGTGTGACATTGATCCACATTCGGTCCATCACCTGTTTTGTTTGCAATTGCCGCTATAAGTGTGCTGGGGATGCTCAGACGTGGGTCCCAGGCACTCCACACCACTGGAGTCAAGCTAGCCGGGCTGATGAGAGGTGTTACCTTGAAACCGGTCCGGTCCTCGGATGCTTGATTCCGTTCTGGGAAGGACATGGCTTTTGTAGTTCAGACTGGACTGTTCCCATGGGGCACAGGGTCAGAGCTGATTTGCATATCGCCATTGTCTAACCCAGGGTGGTGTGGAGTGCAAAAAAACGATGGATTTGGGCCCAGATCTTTTTACTGGGTTGAATGTATGACATTGATCCACATTCGGTCCATCACCTGCTTTGTTTGCAATTGCCGCCATAAGTGTGCTGGGGATGCTCAGACGTGGGTCCCAGGCACTCCACACCACTGGAGCCAAGCTAGCCGGGCTGATGAGAGGTGTTACCTCGAAACCGGTCCGGTCCTCGGATGCTTGATTCCCTTCTGGGAAGGACATGGCTTTTGTAGTTCGGACTGGACTGTTCCCATGGGGCACAGGGTCAGAGCTGATTTGCATATCGCCATTGTCTAACCCAGGGTGGTGTGGAGTGCAAAAAAACGATGAATTTGGGACCAGATCTTTTGACTGGGTTGAATGTGTGACATTGATCCACATTCGGTCCATCACCTGTTTTGTTTGCAATTGCCGCCATAAGTGTGCTGGGGATGCTCAGACGTGGGTCCCAGGCACTCCACACCACTGGAGTCAAGCTAGCCGGGCTGATGAGAGGTGTTACCTCGAAACCGGTCCGGTCCTCGGATGCTTGATTCGGTTCTGGGAAGGACATGGCTTTTGTAGTTCGGACTGGACTGTTCCCATGGGGCACAGGGTCAGAGCTGATTTGCATATCGCCATTATCTAACCCAGGGTGGTGTGGAGTGCAAAAAAACGATGGATTTGGGCCTAGATCTTTTGACTGGGTTGAATGTGTGACATTGATCCACATTCGGTCCATCACCTGTTTTGTTTGCAATTGCCGCCATAAGTGTGCTGGGGATGCTCAGACGTGGGTCCCAAGCACTCCACACCACTGGAGTCAAGCTAGCCGGGCTGATGAGAGATGTTACCTCGAAACCGGTCCGGTCCTCGGATGCTTGATTCCGTTCTGGGAAGGACATGGCTTTTGTAGTACGGACTGGACTGTTCCCATGGGGCACAGGGTCAGAGCTGATTTGCATATCGCCATTGTCTAACCCAGGGTGGTGTGGAGTGCAAAAAAACGATGGATTTGGGCTCAGATCTTTTGACTGGGTTGAATGTGTGACATTGATCCACATTCGGTCCATCACCTGTTTTGTTTGCAATTGCCGCCATAAGTGTGCTGGGGATGCTCAGACGTGGGTCCCAGGCACTCCACACCACTGGAGTCAAGCTAGCCGGGCTGATGAGAGGTGTTACCTTGAAACCGGTCCGGTCCTCGGATGCTTGATTCCGTTCTGGGAAGGACATGGCTTTTGTAGTTCAGACTGGACTGTTCCCATGGGGCACAGGGTCAGAGCTGATTTGCATATCGCCATTGTCTAACCCAGGGTGGTGTGGAGTGCAAAAAAACGATGGATTTGGGCCCAGATCTTTTGACTGGGGTGAATGTGTGACATTGATCCACATTCGGTCCATCACCTGTTTTGTTTGCAATTGCCGCCATAGGTGTGCTGGGGATGCTCAGACGTGTGTCCCAGGCACTCCACACCACTGGAGCCAAGCTAGCCGGGCTGATGAGAGGTGTTACCTCGAAACCGGTCCGGTCCTCGGATGCTTGATTCCGTTCTGGGAAGGACATGGCTTTTGTAGTTCGGACTGGACTGTTCCCATTGGGCACAGGGTCAGAGCTGATTTGCATATCGCCATTGTCTAACCCAGGGTGGTGTGGAGTGCAAAAAAACGATGGATTTGGGCCTAGATCTTTTGACTGGGTTGAATGTGTGACATTGATCCACATTCGGTCCATCACCTGTTTTGTTTGCAATTGCCGCCATAAGTGTGCTGGGGATGCTCAGACGTGGGTCCCAGGCACTCCACACCACTGGAGTCAAGCTAGCCGGGCTGATGAGAGGTGTTACCTCGAAACTGGTCCGGTCCTCGGATGCTTGATTCCGTTCTGGGAAGGACATGGCTTTTGTAGTTCAGACTGGACTGTTCCCATGGGGCACAGGGTCAGAGCTGATTTGCATATCGCCATTGTCTAACCCAGGGTTGTGTGGAGTGCGAAAAAACGATGGATTTGGGCCCAGATCTTTTGACTGGGTTGAATGTATGACATTGATCCACATTCGGTCCATCACCTGTTTTGTTTGCAATTGCCACCATAAGTGTGCTGGGGATGCTCAGACGTGGGTCCCAGGCACTCCACACCACTGGAGCCAAGCTAGCCGGGCTGATGAGAGGTGTTACATCGAAACCGGTCCGGTCCTCGGATGCTTGATTCCCTTCTGGGAAGGACATGGCTTTTGTAGTTCGGACAGGACTGTTCCCATGGGGCACAGGGTCAGAGCTGATTTGCATATCGCCATTGTCTAACCCAGGGTGGTGTGGAGTGCAAAAAAACGATGGATTTGGGCCCAGATCTTTTGACTGGGTTAAATGTGTGACATTGATTCACATTCGGTCCATCACCTGTTTTGTTTGCAATTGCCGCCATAAGTGTGCTGGGGATGCTCAGACGTGGGTCCCAGGCACTCCACACCACGGGAGTCAAGCTAGCCGGGCTGATGAGAGGTGTTACCTCGAAACCGGTCCGGTCCTCGGATGCTTGATTCCGTTCTGGGAAGGACATGGCTTTTGTAGTTCGGACTGGACTGTTCCCATGGGGCACAGGGTCAGAGCTGATTTGCATATCGCCATTATCTAACCCAGGGTGGTGTGGAGTCCAAAAAAACGATGGATTTGGGCCTAGATCTTTTGACTGGGTTGAATGTGTGACATTGATACACATTTGGTCCATCACCTGTTTTGTTTGCAATTGCCGCCATAAGTGTGCTGGGGATGCTCAGACTTGGGTCCCAGGCACTCCACACCACTGGAGTCAAGCTAGCCGGGCTGATGAGAGATGTTACCTCGAAACCGGTCCGGTCCTCGGATGCTTGATTCCGTTCTGGGAAGGACATGGCTTTTGTAGTTCGGACTGGACTGTTCCCATGGGGCACAGGGTCAGAGCTGATTTGCATATCGCCATTGTCTAACCCAGGGTGGTGTGGAGTGCAAAAAAATGATGGATTTGGGCTCAGATCTTTTGACTGGGTTGAATGTGTGACATTGATCCACATTCGGTCCATCACCTGTTTTGTTTGCAATTGCCGCCATAAGTGTGCTGGGGATGCTCAGACGTGGGTCCCGGGCACTCCACACCACTGGAGTCAAGCTAGCCGGGCTGATGAGAGGTGTTACCTCGAAACCGGTCCGGTCCTCGGATGCTTGATTCCGTTCTGGGAAGGACATGGCTTTTGTAGTTTGGACTGGACTGTTCCCATGGGGCACAGGGTCAGAGCTGATTTGCATATCGCCATTGTCTAACCCAGGGTGGTGTGGAGTGCAAAAAAACGATGGATTTGGGCCTAGATCTTTTGACTGGGTTGAATGTGTGACATTGATCCACATTCGGTCCATCACCTGTTTTGTTTGCAATTGCCGCCATAAGTGTGCTGGGGATGCTCAGACGTGGGTCCCAGGCACTCCACACCACTGGAGTCAAGCTAGCCGGGCTGATGAGAGGTGTTACCTCGAAACCGGTCCGGTCCTCGGATGCTTGATTCCGTTCTGGGAAGGACATGGCTTTTGTAGTTCGGACTGGACTGTTCCCATGGGGCACAGGGTCAGAGCTGATTTGCATATCGCCATTGTCTAACCCAGGGTTGTGTGGAGTGCGAAAAAACGATGGATTTGGGCCCAGATCTTTTGACTGGGTTGAATGTATGACATTGATCCACATTCGGTCCATCACCTGTTTTGTTTGCAATTGCCACCATAAGTGTGCTGGGGATGCTCAGACGTGGGTCCCAGGCACTCCACACCACTGGAGCCAAGCTAGCCGGGCTGATGAGAGGTGTTACATCGAAACCGGTCCGGTCCTCGGATGCTTGATTCCCTTCTGGGAAGGACATGGCTTTTGTAGTTCGGACAGGACTGTTCCCATGGGGCACAGGGTCAGAGCTGATTTGCATATCGCCATTGTCTAACCCAGGGTGGTGTGGAGTGCAAAAAAACGATGGATTTGGGCCCAGATCTTTTGACTGGGTTAAATGTGTGACATTGATTCACATTCGGTCCATCACCTGTTTTGTTTGCAATTGCCGCCATAAGTGTGCTGGGGATGCTCAGACGTGGGTCCCAGGCACTCCACACCACGGGAGTCAAGCTAGCCGGGCTGATGAGAGGTGTTACCTCGAAACCGGTCCGGTCCTCGGATGCTTGATTCCGTTCTGGGAAGGACATGGCTTTTGTAGTTCGGACTGGACTGTTCCCATGGGGCACAGGGTCAGAGCTGATTTGCATATCGCCATTATCTAACCCAGGGTGGTGTGGAGTCCAAAAAAACGATGGATTTGGGCCTAGATCTTTTGACTGGGTTGAATGTGTGACATTGATACACATTTGGTCCATCACCTGTTTTGTTTGCAATTGCCGCCATAAGTGTGCTGGGGATGCTCAGACTTGGGTCCCAGGCACTCCACACCACTGGAGTCAAGCTAGCCGGGCTGATGAGAGATGTTACCTCGAAACCGGTCCGGTCCTCGGATGCTTGATTCCGTTCTGGGAAGGACATGGCTTTTGTAGTTCGGACTGGACTGTTCCCATGGGGCACAGGGTCAGAGCTGATTTGCATATCGCCATTGTCTAACCCAGGGTGGTGTGGAGTGCAAAAAAATGATGGATTTGGGCTCAGATCTTTTGACTGGGTTGAATGTGTGACATTGATCCACATTCGGTCCATCACCTGTTTTGTTTGCAATTGCCGCCATAAGTGTGCTGGGGATGCTCAGACGTGGGTCCCGGGCACTCCACACCACTGGAGTCAAGCTAGCCGGGCTGATGAGAGGTGTTACCTCGAAACCGGTCCGGTCCTCGGATGCTTGATTCCGTTCTGGGAAGGACATGGCTTTTGTAGTTTGGACTGGACTGTTCCCATGGGGCACAGGGTCAGAGCTGATTTGCATATCGCCATTGTCTAACCCAGGGTGGTGTGGAGTGCAAAAAAACGATGGATTTGGGCCTAGATCTTTTGACTGGGTTGAATGTGTGACATTGATCCACATTCGGTCCATCACCTGTTTTGTTTGCAATTGCCGCCATAAGTGTGCTGGGGATGCTCAGACGTGGGTCCCAGGCACTCCACACCACTGGAGTCAAGCTAGCCGGGCTGATGAGAGGTGTTACCTCGAAACCGGTCCGGTCCTCGGATGCTTGATTCCGTTCTGGGAAGGACATGGCTTTTGTAGTTCGGACTGGACTGTTCCCATGTGGCACAGGGTCAGAGCTGATTTGCATATCGCCATTGTCTAACCCAGGGTGGTGTGGAGTGCAAAAAAACGATGAATTTGGGCCCAGATCTTTTGACTGGGTTGAATGTGTGACATTGATCCACATTCGGTCCATCACCTGTTTTGTTTGCAATTGCCGCCATAAGTGTGCTGGGGATGCTCAGACGTGGGTCCCAGGCACTCCACACCACTGAAGTCAAGCTAGCTGGGCTGATGAGAGGTGTTACCTCGAAACCGGTCCGGTCCTCGGATGCTTGATTCGGTTCTGGGAAGGACATGGCTTTTGTAGTTCGGACTGGACTGTTCCCATAGGGCACAGGGTCAGAGCTGATTTGCATATCGCCATTATCTAACCCAGGGTGGTGTGGAGTGCAAAAAAATGATGGATTTGGGCCTAGATCTTTTGACTGGGTTGAATGTGTGACATTGATCCACATTCGGTCCATCACCTGTTTTGTTTGCAATTGCCGCCATAAGTGTGCTGGGGATGCTCAGACGTGGGTCCCAGGCACTCCACACCACTGGAGTCAAGCTAGCCGGGCTGATGAGAGATGTTACCTCGAAACCGGTCCGGTCCTCGGATGCTTGATTCCGTTCTGGGAAGGACATGGCTTTTGTAGTTCGGACTGGACTGTTCCCATGGGGCACAGGGTCAGAGCTGATTTGCATATCGCCATTGTCTAACCCAGGGTGGTGTGGAGTGCAAAAAAACGATGGATTTGGGCTCAGATCTTTTGACTGGGTTGAATGTGTGACATTGATCCACATTCGGTCCATCACCTGTTTTGTTTGCAATTGCCGCCATAAGTGTGCTGGGGATCCTCAGACGTGGGTCCCAGGCACTCCACACCACTGGAGTCAAGCTAGCCGGGCTGATGAGAGGTGTTACCTCGAAACCGGTCCGGTCCTCGGATGCTTGATTCCGTTCTGGGAAGGACATGGCTTTTGTAGTTCAGACTGGACTGTTCCCATGGGGCACAGGGTCAGAGCTGATTTGCATGTCGCCATTGTCTAACCCAGGGTGGTGTGGAGTGCAAAAAAACGATGGATTTGGGCCCAGATCTTTTGACTGGGGTGAATGTGTGACATTGATCCACATTCGGTCCATCACCTGTTTTGTTTGCAATTGCCGCCATAGGTGTGCTGGGGATGCTCAGACGTGTGTCCCAGGCACTCCACACCACTGGAGTCAAGCTAGCCGGGCTGATGAGAGGTGTTACCTCGAAACCGGTCCGGTCCTCGGATGCTTGATTCCGTTCTGGGAAGGACATGGCTTTTGTAGTTCGGACTGGACTGTTCCCATGGGGCACAGGGTCAGAGCTGATTTGCATATCGCCATTGTCTAACCCAGGGTGGTGTGGAGTGCAAAAAAACGATGGATTTGGGCCTAGATCTTTTGACTGGGTTGAATGTGTGACATTGATCCACATTCGGTCCATCACCTGTTTTGTTTGCAATTGCCGCCATAAGTGTGCTGGGGATGCTCAGACGTGGATCCCAGGTACTCCACACCACTGGAGTCAAGCTAGCCGGGCTGATGAGAGGTGTTACCTCGAAACTGGTCCGGTCCTCGGATGCTTGATTCCGTTCTGGGAAGGACATGGCTTTTGTAGTTCAGACTGGACTGTTCCCATGGGGCACAGGGTCAGAGCTGATTTGCATATCGCCATTATCTAACCCAGGGTTGTGTGGAGTGCAAAAAAACGATGGATTTGGGCTCAGATCTTTTGACTGGGTTGAATGTGTGACATTGATCCACATTCGGTCCATCACCTGTTTTGTTTGCAATTGCCGCCATAAGTGTGCTGGGGATGCTCAGACGTGGGTCCCAGGCACTCCACACCACTGGAGTCAAGCTAGCCGGGCTGATGAGAGGTGTTACCTTGAAACCGGTCCGGTCCTCGGATGCTTGATTCCGTTCTGGGAAGGACATGGCTTTTGTAGTTCAGACTGGACTGTTCCCATGGGGCACAGGGTCAGAGCTGATTTGCATATCGCCATTGTCTGACCCAGGGTGGTGTGGAGTGCAAAAAAACGATGGATTTGGGCCCAGATCTTTTGACTGGGGTGAATGTGTGACATTGATCCACATTCGGTCCATCACCTGTTTTGTTTGCAATTGCCGCCATAGGTGTGCTGGGGATGCTCAGACGTGTGTCCCAGGCACTCCACACCACTGGAGTCAAGCTAGCCGGGCTGATGAGAGGTGTTACCTCGAAACCGGTCCGGTCCTCGGATGCTTGATTCCGTTCTGGGAAGGACATGGCTTTTGTAGTTCGGACTGGACTGTTCCCATGGGGCACAGGGTCAGAGCTGATTTGCATATCGCCATTGTCTAACCCAGGGTGGTGTGGAGTGCAAAAAAACGATGGATTTGGGCCTGGATCTTTTGACTGGGTTGAATGTGTGACATTGATCCACATTCGGTCCATCACCTGTTTTGTTTGCAATTGCCGCCATAAGTGTGCTGGGGATGCTCAGACGTGGGTCCCAGGCACTCCACACCACTGGAGTCAAGCTAGCCGGGCTGATGAGAGGTGTTACCTCGAAACTGGTCCGGTCCTCGGATGCTTGATTCCGTTCTGGGAAGGACATGGCTTTTGTAGTTCAGACTGGACTGTTCCCATGGGGCACAGGGTCAGAGCTGATTTGCATATCGCCATTGTCTAACCCAGGGTTGTGTGGAGTGCAAAAAAACGATGGATTTGGGCCCAGATCTTTTGACTAGGTTGAATGTATGACATTGATCCACATTCGGTCCATCACCTGTTTTGTTTGCAATTGCCGCCATAAGTGTGCTGGGGATGCTCAGACGTGGGTCCCAGGCACTCCACACCACTGGAGCCAAGCTAGCCGGGCTGATGAGAGGTGTTACCTCGAAACCGGTCTGGTCCTCGGATGCTTGATTCCCTTCTGGGAAGGACATGGCTTTTGTAGTTCGGACTGGACTGTTCCCATGGGGCACAGGGTCAGAGCTGATTTGCATATCGCCATTGTCTAACCCAGGGTGGTGTGGAGTGCAAAAAAACGATGGATTTGGGCCCAGATCTTTTGACTGGGTTAAATGTGTGACATTGATCCACATTCGGTCCATCACCTGTTTTGTTTGCAATTGCCGCCATAAGTGTGCTGGGGATGCTCAGACGTGGGTCCCAGGCACTCCACACCACTGGAGTCAAGCTAGCCGGGCTGATGAGAGGTGTTACCTCGAAACCGGTCCGGTCCTCGGATGCTTGATTCCGTTCTGGGAAGGATATGGCTTTTGTAGTTCGGACTGGACTGTTCCCATGGGGCACAGGGTCAGAGCTGATTTGCATATCGCCATTATCTAACCCAGGGTGGTGTGGAGTGCAAAAAAACGATGGATTTGGGCCTAGATCTTTTGACTGGGTTGAATGTGTGACATTGATACACATTCGGTCCATCACCTGTTTTGTTTGCAATTGCCGCCATAAGTGTGCTGGGGATGCTCAGACGTGGGTCCCAGGCACTCCACACCACTGGAGTCAAGCTAGCCGGGCTGATGAGAGATGTTACCTCGAAACCGGTCCGGTCCTCGGATGCTTGATTCCGTTCTGGGAAGGACATGGCTTTTGTAGTTCGGACTGGACTGTTCCTATGGGGCACAGGGTCAGAGCTGATTTGCATATCGCCATTGTCTAACCCAGGGTGGTGTGGAGTGCAAAAAAACGATGGATTTGGGCTCAGATCTTTTGACTGGGTTGAATGTGTGACATTGATCCACATTTGGTCCATCACCTGTTTTGTTTGCAATTGCCGCTATAAGTGTGCTGGGGATGCTCAGACGTGGGTCCCAGGCACTCCACACCACTGGAGTCAAGCTAGCCGGGCTATTGAGAGGTGTTACCTTGAAACCGGTCCGGTCCTCGGATGCTTAATTCCGTTCTGGGAAGGACATGGCTTTTGTAGTTCAGACTGGACTGTTCCCATGGGGTACAGGGTCAGAGCTGATTTGCATATCGCCATTGTCTAACCCAGGGTGGTTTGGAGTGCAAAAAAACGATGGATTTGGACCCAGATCTTTTGACTGGGGTGCATGTGTGACATTGATCCACATTCGGTCCATCACCTGTTTTGTTTGCAATTGCCGCCATAGGTGTGCTGGGGATGCTCAGATGTGTGTCCCAGGCACTCCACACCACTGGAGTCAAACTAGCCGGGCTGATGAGAGGTGTTACCTCAAAACCGGTCCGGTCCTCGGATGCTTGATTCCGTTCTGGGAAGGACATGGCTTTTGTAGTTCGGACTGGACTGTTCCCATGGGGCACAGGGTTAGAGCTGATTTGCATATCGCCATTGTCTAACCCAGGGTGGTGTGGAGTGCAAAAAAACGATGGATTTGGGCCCAGATCTTTTGACTGGGTTGAATGTGTGACATTGATCCACATTCGGTCCATCACCTGTTTTGTTTGTATTGCCGCCATAAGTGTGCTGGGGATGCTCAGACGTGGGTCCCAGGCACTCCACACCACTGGAGTCAAGCTAGCCGGGCTGATGAGAGGTGTTACCTCGAAACCGGTCCGGTCCTCGGATGCTTGATTCCGTTCTGGGAAGGACATGGCTTTTGTAGTTCGGACTGGACTGTTCCCATGGGGCACAGGGTCAGAGCTGATTTGCATATCGCCATTGTCTAACCCAGGGTGGGGTGGAGTGCAAAAAAACGATGGATTTGGGCCCAGATCTTTTGACTGGGTTGAATGTGTGACATTGATCCACATTCGGTCCATCACCTGTTTTGTTTGCAATTGCCGCCATAAGTGTGCTGGGGATGCTCAGACGTGGGTCCCAGGCACTCCACACCACTGGAGTCAAGCTAGCCGGGATGATGAGAGTTGTTACCTCGAAACCGGTCCGGTCCTCGGATGCTTGATTCCGTTCTGGGAAGGACATGGCTTTTGTAGTTCGGACTGGACTGTTCCCATGGGGCACAGGGTCAGAGCTGATTTGCATATCGCCATTGTCTAACCCAGGGTGGTGTGGAGTGCAAAAAAACGATGGATTTGGGCCCAGATCTTTTGACTGGGTTGAATGTGTGACATTGATCCACATTCGGTCCATCACCTGTTTTGTTTGCAATTGCCGCCATAAGTGTGCTGGGGATGCTCAGACGTGGGTCCCAGGCACTCCACACCACTGGAGTCAAGCTAGCCGGGCTGATGAGAGGTGTTACCTCGAAACCGGTCCGGTCCTCGGATGCTTGATTCCGTTCTGGGAAGGACATGGCTTTTGTAGTTCGGACTGGACTGTTCCCATGGGGCACAGGGTCAGAGCTGATTTGCATATCGCCATTGTCTAACCCAGGGTGGTGTGGAGTGCAAAAAAACGATGGATTTGGGCCTAGATCTTTTGACTGGGTTGAATGTGGGACATTGATCCACATTCAGTCCATCACCTGTTTTGTTTGCAATTGCCGCCATAAGTGTGCTGGGGATGCTCAGACGTGGGTCCCAGGCACTCCACACCACTGGAGTCAAGCTAGCCGGGCTGATGAGAGGTGTTACCTCGAAACCGGTCCGGTCCTCGGATGCTTGATTCCGGTCTGGGAAGGACATGGCTTTTGTAGTTCGGACTGGACTGTTCCCATGGGGCACAGGGTCAGAGCTGATTTGCATATCGCCATTGTCTAACCCAGGGTGGTGTGGAGTGCAAAAAAACGATGGATTTGGGCCCAGATCTTTTGACTGGGTTGAATGTGTGACATTGATCCACATTCGGTCCATCACCTGTTTTGTTTGCAATTGCCGCCATAAGTGTGCTGGGGATGCTCAGACGTGGGTCCCAGGCACTCCACACCACTGGAGCCAAGCTAGCCGGGCTGATGAGAGGTGCTACCTCGAAACCGGTCCGGTCCTCGGATGCTTGATTCCATTCTGGGAAGGACATGGCTTTTGTAGTTCGGACTGGACTGTTCCCATGGGGCATAGGGTCAGAGCTGATTTGCATATCGCCATTGTCTAACCCAGGGTGGTGTGGAGTGCAAAAAAACGATGGATTTGGGCCCAGATCTTTTGACTGGGTTGAATGTGTGACATTGATCCACATTCGGTCCATCACCTGTTTTGTTTGCAATTGCCGCCATAAGTGTGCTGGGGATGCTCAGACGTGGGTCCCAGGCACTCCACACCACTGGAGTCAAGCTAGCCGGGCTGATGAGAGGTGTTACCTCGAAACCGGTCCGGTCCTCGGATGCTTGATTCCGTTCTGGGAAGGACATTGCTTTTGTAGTTCGGACTGGACTGTTCCCATGGGGCACAGGGTCAGAGCTGATTTGCATATCGCCATTGTCTAACCCAGGGTGGTGTGGAGTGCAAAAAAACGATGGATTTGGGCCCAGATATTTTGACTGGGTTGAATGTGTGACATTGATCCACATTCGGTCCATCACCTGTTTTGTTTGTATTGCCGCCATAAGTGTGCTGGGGATGCTCAGACGTGGGTCCCAGGCACTCCACACCACTGGAGTCAAGCTAGCCGGGCTGATGAGAGGTGTTACCTCGAAACCGGTCCGGTCCTCGGATGCTTGATTCCGTTCTGGGAAGGACATGGCTTTTGTAGTTCGGACTGGACTGTTCCCATGGGGCACAGGGTCAGAGCTGATTTGCATATCGCCATTGTCTAACCCAGGGTGGGGTGGAGTGCAAAAAAACGATGGATTTGGGCCCAGATCTTTTGACTGGGTTGAATGTGTGACATTGATCCACATTCGGTCCATCACCTGTTTTGTTTGCAATTGCCGCCATAAGTGTGCTGGGGATGCTCAGACGTGGGTCCCAGGCACTCCACACCACTGGAGTCAAGCTAGCCGGGATGATGAGAGGTGTTACCTCGAAACCGGTCCGGTCCTCGGATGCTTGATTCCGTTCTGGGAAGGACATGGCTTTTGTAGTTCGGACTGGACTGTTCCCATGGGGCACAGGGTCAGAGCTGATTTGCATATCGCCATTGTCTAACCCAGGGTGGTGTGGAGTGCAAAAAAACGATGGATTTGGGCCCAGATCTTTTGACTGGGTTGAATGTGTGACATTGATCCACATTCGGTCCATCACCTGTTTTGTTTGCAATTGCCGCCATAAGTGTGCTGGGGATGCTCAGACGTGGGTCCCAGGCACTCCACACCACTGGAGTCAAGCTAGCCGGGCTGATGAGAGGTGTTACCTCGAAACCGGTCCGGTCCTCGGATGCTTGATTCCGTTCTGGGAAGGACATGGCTTTTGTAGTTCGGACTGGACTGTTCCCATGGGGCACAGGGTCAGAGCTGATTTGCATATCGCCATTGTCTAACCCAGGGTGGTGTGGAGTGCAAAAAAACGATGGATTTGGGCCTAGATCTTTTGACTGGGTTGAATGTGTGACATTGATCCACATTCAGTCCATCACCTGTTTTGTTTGCAATTGCCGCCATAAGTGTGCTGGGGATGCTCAGACGTGGGTCCCAGGCACTCCAAACCACTGGAGTCAAGCTAGCCGGGCTGATGAGAGGTGTTACCTCGAAACCGGTCCGGTCCTCGGATGCTTGATTCCGGTCTGGGAAGGACATGGCTTTTGTAGTTCGGACTGGACTGTTCCCATGGGGCACAGGGTCAGAGCTGATTTGCATATCGCCATTGTCTAACCCAGGGTGGTGTGGAGTGCAAAAAAAACGATGGATTTGGGCCCAGATCTTTTGACTGGGTTGAATGTGTGACATTGATCCACATTCGGTCCATCACCTGTTTTGTTTGCAATTGCCGCCATAAGTGTGCTGGGGATGCTCAGACGTGGGTCCCAGGCACTCCACACCACTGGAGCCAAGCTAGCCGGGCTGATGAGAGGTGCTACCTCGAAACCGGTCCGGTCCTCGGATGCTTGATTCCATTCTGGGAAGGACATGGCTTTTGTAGTTCGGACTGGACTGTTCCCATGGGGCATAGGGTCAGAGCTGATTTGCATATCGCCATTGTCTAACCCAGGGTGGTGTGGAGTGCAAAAAAACGATGGATTTGGGCCCAGATCTTTTGACTGGGTTGAATGTGTGACATTGATCCACATTCGGTCCATCACCTGTTTTGTTTGCAATTGCCGCCATAAGTGTGCTGGGGATGCTCAGACGTGGGTCCCAGGCACTCCACACCACTGGAGTCAAGCTAGCCGGGCTGATGAGAGGTGTTACCTCGAAACCGGTCCGGTCCTCGGATGCTTGATTCCGTTCTGGGAAGGACATTGCTTTTGTAGTTCGGACTGGACTGTTCCCATGGGGCACAGGGTCAGAGCTGATTTGCATATCGCCATTGTCTAACCCAGGGTGGTGTGGAGTGCAAAAAAACGATGGATTTGGGCCTAGATCTTTTGACTGGGTTGAATGTGTGACATTGATCCACATTCGGTCCATCACCTGTTTTGTTTGCAATTGGCGCCATAAGTGTGCTGGGGATGCTCAGACGTGGGTCCCAGGCACTCCACACCACTGGAGTCAAGCTAGCCGGGCTGATGAGAGGTGTTACCTCGAAACCGGTCCGGTCCTCGGATGCTTGATTCCGTTCTGGGAAGGACATGGCTTTTGTAGTTCGGACTGGACTGTTCCCATGGGGCACAGGGTCAGAGCTGATTTGCATATCGCCATTGTCTAACCCAGGGTGGTGTGGAGTGCAAAAAAACGATGGATTTGGGCCCAGATCTTTTGACTGGGTTGAATGTGTGACATTGATCCACATTCGGTCCATCACCTGTTTTGTTTGCAATTGCCGCCATAAGTGTGCTGGGGATGCTCAGACGTGGGTCCCAGGCACTCCACACCACTGGAGTCAAGCTAGCCGGGCTGATGAGAGGTGTTACCTTGAAACCGGTCCGGTCCTCGGATGCTTGATTCCGTTCTGGGAAGGACATGGCTTTTGTAGTTCAGACTGGACTGTTCCTATGGGGCACAGGGTCAGAGCTGATTTGCATATCGCCATTGTCTAACCCAGGGTGGTGTGGAGTGCAAAAAAACGATGGATTTGGGCCTAGATCTTTTGACTGGGTTGAATGTGTGACATTGATCCACATTCGGTCCATCACCTGTTTTGTTTGCAATTGGCGCCATAAGTGTGCTGGGGATGCTCAGACGTGGGTCCCAGGCACTCCACACCACTGGAGTCAAGCTAGCCGGGCTGATGAGAGGTGTTACCTCGAAACCGGTCCGGTCCTCGGATGCTTGATTCCGTTCTGGGAAGGACATGGCTTTTGTAGTTCGGACTGGACTGTTCCCATGGGGCACAGGGTCAGAGCTGATTTGCATATCGCCATTGTCTAACCCAGGGTGGTGTGGAGTGCAAAAAAACGATGGATTTGGGCCCAGATCTTTTGACTGGGTTGAATGTGTGACATTGATCCACATTCGGTCCATCACCTGTTTTGTTTGCAATTGCCGCCATAAGTGTGCTGGGGATGCTCAGACGTGGGTCCCAGGCACTCCACACCACTGGAGTCAAGCTAGCCGGGCTGATGAGAGGTGTTACCTTGAAACCGGTCCGGTCCTCGGATGCTTGATTCCGTTCTGGGAAGGACATGGCTTTTGTAGTTCAGACTGGACTGTTCCTATGGGGCACAGGGTCAGAGCTGATTTGCATATCGCCATTGTCTAACCCAGGGTGGTGTGGAGTGCAAAAAAACGATGGATTTGGGCCCAGATCTTTTGACTGGGGTGAATGTGTGACATTGATCCACATTCGGTCCATCACCTGTTTTGTTTGCAATTGCCGCCATAGGTGTGCTGGGGATGCTCAGACGTGTGTCCCAGGCACTCCACACCACTGGAGTCAAGCTAGCCGGGCTAATGAGAGGTGTTACCTCGAAACCGGTCCGGTCCTCGGATGCTTGATTCCGTTCTGGGAAGGACATGGCTTTTGTAGTTCGGACTGGACTGTTCCCATGGGGCACAGGGTCAGAGCTGATTTGCATATCGCCATTGTCTAACCCAGGGTGGTGTGGAGTGCAAAAAAACGATGGATTTGGGCCAAGATCTTTTGACTGGGGTGAATGTGTGACATTGATCCACATTCGGTCCATCACCTGTTTTGTTTGCAATTGCCACCATAGGTGTGCTGGGGATGCTCAGACGTGTGTCCCAGGCACTCCACACCACTGGAGTCAAGCTAGCCGGGCTGATGAGAGGTGTTACCTCGAAACCGGTCCGGTCCTCGGATGCTTGATTCCGTTCTGGGAAGGACATGGCTTTTGTAGTTCGGACTGGACTGTTCCCATGGGGTACAGGGTCAGAGCTGATTTGCATATCGCCATTGTCTAACCCAGGGTGGTGTGGAGTGCAAAAAAACGATGGATTTGGGCCTAGATCTTTTGACTGGGGTGAATGTGTGACATTGATCCACATTCGGTCCATCACCTGTTTTGTTTGCAATTGCCGCCATAAGTGTGCTGGGGATGCTCAGACGTGGGTCCCAGGCACTCCACACCACTGGAGCCAAGCTAGCCGGGCTGATGAGAGGTGTTACCTCGAAACCGGTCCGGTCCTCGGATGCTTGATTCCCTTCTGGGAAGGACATGGCTTTTGTAGTTCGGACTGGACTGTTCCCATGGGGCACAGGGTCAGAGCTGATTTGCATATCGCCATTGTCTAACCCAGGGTGGTGTGGAGTGCAAAAAAACGATGGATTTGGGCCCAGATCTTTTGACTGGGTTAAATGTGTGACATTGATCCACATTCGGTCCATCACCTGTTTTGTTTGCAATTGCCGCCATAAGTGTGCTGGGGATGCTCAGACGTGGGTCCCAGGCACTCCACACCACTGGAGTCAAGCTAGCCGGGCTGATGAGAGGTGTTACCTCGAAACCGGTCCGGTCCTCGGATGCTTGATTCCGTTCTGGGAAGGACATGGCTTTTGTAGTTCGGACTGGACTGTTCCCATGGGGCACAGGGTCAGAGCTGATTTGCATATCGCCATTATCTAACCCAGGGTGGTGTGGAGTGCAAAAAAACGATGGATTTGGGCCTAGATCTTTTGACTGGGTTGAATGTGTGACATTGATACACATTTGGTCCATCACCTGTTTTGTTTGCAATTGCCGCCATAAGTGTGCTGGGGATGCTCAGACGTGGGTCCCAGGCACTCCACACCACTGGAGTCAAGCTAGCCGGGCTGATGAGAGGTGCTACCTCGAAACCGGTCCGGTCCTCGGATGCTTGATTCCGTTCTGGGAAGGACATGGCTTTTGTAGTTCGGACTGGACTGTTCCCATGGGGCACAGGGTCAGAGCTGATTTGCATATCGCCATTGTCTAACCCAGGGTGGTGTGGAGTGCAAAAAAACGATGGATTTGGGCCCAGATCTTTTGACTGGGTTGAATGTGTGACATTGATCCACATTCGGTCCATCACCTGTTTTGTTTGCAATTGCCGCCATAAGTGTGCTGGGGATGCTCAGACGTGGGTCCCAGGCACTCCACACCACTGGAGTCAAGCTAGCCGGGCTGATGAGAGGTGTTACCTCGAAACCGGTCCGGTCCTCGGATGCTTGATTCCGTTCTGGGAAGGACATGGCTTTTGTAGTTCGGACTGGACTGTTCCCATGGGGCACAGGGTCAGAGCTGATTTGCATATCGCCATTGTCTAACCCAGGGTGGTGTGGAGTGCAAAAAAAACGATGGATTTGGGCCTAGATCTTTTGACTGGGTTGAATGTGTGACATTGATCCACATTCGGTCCATCACCTGTTTTGTTTGCAATTGCCGCCATAAGTGTGCTGGGGATGCTCAGACGTGGGTCCCAGGCACTCCACACCACTGGAGTCAAGCTAGCCGGGCTGATGAGAGGTGTTACCTCGAAACCGGTCCTGTCCTCGGATGCTTGATTCCGTTCTGGGAAGGACATGGCTTTTGTAGTTCGGACTGGACTGTTCCCATGGGGCACAGGGTCAGAGCTGATTTGCATATCGCCATTGTCTAACCCAGGGTGGTGTGGAGTGCAAAAAAACGATGGATTTGGGCTCAGATCTTTTGACTGGGTTGAATGTGTGACATTGATCCACATTCGGTCCATCACCTGTTTTGTTTGCAATTGCCGCCATAAGTGTGCTGGGGATGCTCAGACGTGGGTCCCAGGCACTCCACACCACTGGAGTCAAGCTAGCCGGGCTGATGAGAGGTGTTACCTTGAAACCGATCCGGTCCTCGGATGCTTGATTCCGTTCTGGGAAGGACATGGCTTTTGTAGTTCAGACTGGATTGTTCCCATGGGGCACAGGGTCAGAGCTGATTTGCATATCGCCATTGTCTAACCCAGGGTGGTGTGGAGTGCAAAAAAACGATGGATTTGGGCCCAGATCTTTTTACTGGGTTGAATGTATGACATTGATCCACATTCGGTCCATCACCTGCTTTGTTTGCAATTGCCGCCATAAGTGTGCTGGGGATGCTCAGACGTGGGTCCCAGGCACTCCACACCACTGGAGTCAAGCTAGCCGGGCTGATGAGAGGTGTTACCTCGAAACCAGTCCGGTCCTCGGATGCTTGATTCGGTTCTGGGAAGGACATGGCTTTTGTAGTTCGGACTGGACTGTTCCCATGGGGCACAGGGTCAGAGCTGATTTGCATATCGCCATTGTCTAACCCAGGGTGGTGTGGAGTGCAAAAAAACGATGGATTTGGGCCTAGATCTTTTGACTGGGTTGAATGTGTGACATTGATCCACATTCGGTCGATCACCTGTTTTGTTTGCAATTGCCGCTATAAGTGTGCTGGGGATGCTCAGACGTGGGTCCCAGGCACTCCACACCACTGGAGTCAAGCTAGCCGGGCTGATGAGAGGTGTTACCTCGAAACCGGTCCGGTCCTCGGATGCTTGATTCCGTTCTGGGAAGGACATGGCTTTTGTAGTTCGGACTGGACTGTTCCCATGGGGCACAGGGTCAGAGCTGATTTGCATATCGCCATTGTCTAACCCAGGGTGGTGTGGAGTGCAAAAAAACGATGGATTTGGGCTCAGATCTTTTGACTGGGTTGAATGTGTGACATTGATCCACATTCGGTCCATCACCTGTTTTGTTTGCAATTGCCGCTATAAGTGTGCTGGGGATGCTCAGACGTGGGTCCCAGGCACTCCACACCACTGGAGTCAAGCTAGCCGGGCTGATGAGAAGTGTTACCTTGAAACCGGTCCGGTCCTCGGATGCTTGATTCCGTTCTGGGAAGGACATGGCTTTTGTAGTTCGGACTGGACTGTTCCCATGGGGCACAGGGTCAGAGCTGATTTGCATATCGCCATTGTCTAACCCAGGGTGGTGTGGAGTGCAAAAAAACGATGAATTTGGGCCCAGATCTTTTGACTGGGTTGAATGTGTGACATTGATCCACATTCGGTCCATCACCTGTTTTGTTTGCAATTGCCGCCATAAGTGTGCTGGGGATGCTCAGACGTGGGTCCCAGGCACTCCACACCACTGAAGTCAAGCTAGCTGGGCTGATGAGAGGTGTTACCTCGAAACCGGTCCGGTCCTCGGATGCTTGATTCGGTTCTGGGAAGGACATGGCTTTTGTAGTTCGGACTGGACTGTTCCCATAGGGCACAGGGTCAGAGCTGATTTGCATATCGCCATTATCTAACCCAGGGTGGTGTGGAGTGCAAAAAAATGATGGATGTGGGCCCAGATCTTTTGACTGGGTTGAATGTGTGACATTGATCCACATTCGGTCCATCACCTGTTTTGTTTGCAATTGCCGCCATAAGTGTGCTGGGGATGCTCAGACGTGGGTCCCAGGCACTCCACACCACTGGAGTCAAGCTAGCCGGGCTGATGAGAGATGTTACCTCGAAACCGGTCCGGTCCTCGGATGCTTGATTCCGTTCTGGGAAGGACATGGCTTTTGTAGTTCGGACTGGACTGTTCCCATGGGGCACAGGGTCAGAGCTGATTTGCATATCGCCATTGTCTAACCCAGGGTGGTGTGGAGTGCAAAAAAACGATGGATTTGGGCTCAGATCTTTTGACTGGGTTGAATGTGTGACATTGATCCACATTCGGTCCATCACCTGTTTTGTTTGCAATTGCCGCCATAAGTGTGCTGGGGATGCTCAGATGTGGGTCCCAGGCACTCCACACCACTGGAGTCAAGCTAGCCGGGCTGATGAGAGGTGTTACCTTGAAACCGGTCCGGTCCTCGGATGCTTGATTCCGTTCTGGGAAGGACATGGCTTTTGTAGTTCAGACTGGACTGTTCCCATGGGGCACAGGGTCAGAGCTGATTTGCATATCGCCATTGTCTAACCCAGGGTGGTGTGGAGTGCAAAAAAACGATGGATTTGGGCCCAGATCTTTTGACTGGGGTGAATGTGTGACATTGATCCACATTCGGTCCATCACCTGTTTTGTTTGCAATTGCCGCCATAAGTGTCCTGGGGATGCTCAGACGTGGGTCCCAGGCACTCCACACCACTGGAGTCAAGCTAGCCGGGCTGATGAGAGGTGTTACCTCGAAACCGGTCCGGTCCTCGGATGCTTGATTCCGTTCTGGGAAGGACATGGCTTTTGTAGTTCAGACTGGACTGTTCCCATGGGGCACAGGGTCAGAGCTGATTTGCATATCGCCATTGTCTAACCCAGGGTTGTGTGGAGTGCAAAAAAACGATGGATTCGGGCTCAGATCTTTTGACTGGGTTGAATGTGTGACATTGATCCACATTCGGTCCATCACCTGTTTTGTTTGCAATTGCCGCCATAAGTGTGCTGGGGATGCTCAGACGTGGGTCCCAGGCACTCCACACCACTGGAGTCAAGCTAGCCAGGCTGATGAGAGGTGTTACCTTGAAACTGGTCCGGTCCTCGGATGCTTGATTCCGTTCTGGGAAGGACATGGCTTTTGTAGTTCAGACTGGACTGTTCCCATGGGGCACAGGGTCAGAGCTGATTTGCATATCGCCATTGTCTAACCCAGGGTTGTGTGGAGTGCAAAAAAACGATGGATTTGGGCCCAGATCTTTTGACTGGGGTGAATGTGTGACATTGATCCACATTCGGTCCATCACCTGTTTTGTTTGCAATTGCCGCCATAGGTGTGCTGGGGATGCTCAGACGTGTGTCCCAGGCACTCCACACCACTGGAGTCAAGCTAGCCGGGCTGATGAGAGGTGTTACCTCGAAACCGGTCCGGTCCTCGGATGCTTGATTCCGTTCTGGGAAGGACATGGCTTTTGTAGTTCGGACTGGACTGTTCCCATGGGGCACAGGGCCAGAGCTGATTTGCATATCGCCATTGTCTAACCCAGGGTGGTGTGGAGTGCAAAAAAACGATGGATTTGGGCCTAGATCTTTTGACTGGGTTGAATGTGTGACATTGATCCACATTCGGTCCATCACCTGTTTTGTTTGCAATTGCCGCCATAAGTGTGCTGGGGATGCTCTGACGTGGGTCCCAGGCACTCCACACCACTGGAGTCAAGCTAGCCGGGCTGATGAGAGGTGTTACCTCGAAACCGGTCCGGTGCTCGGATGCTTGATTCCGTTCTGGGAAGGACATGGCTTTTGTAGTTCAGACTGGACTGTTCCCATGGGGCACAGGGTCAGAGCTGATTTGCATATCGCCATTATCTAACCCAGGGTGGTGTGGAGTGCAAAAAAACGATGGATTTGGGCCTAGATCTTTTGACTGGGTTGAATGTGTGACATTGATACACATTTGGTCCATCACCTGTTTTGTTTGCAATTGCCGCCATAAGTGTGCTGGGGATGCTCAGACGTGGGTCCCAGGCACTCCACACCACTGGAGTCAAGCTAGCCGGGCTGATGAGAGATGTTACCTCGAAACCGGTCCGGTCCTCGGATGCTTGATTCCGTTCTGGGAAGGACATGGCTTTTGTTGTTCGGACTGGACTGTTCCCATGGGGCACAGGTTCAGAGCTGATTTGCATATCGCCATTGTCTAACCCAGGGTGGTGTGGAGTGCAAAAAACGATGCATTTGGGCTCAGATCTTTTGACTGGGTTGAATGTGTGACATTGATCCACATTCGGTCCATCACCTGTTTTGTTTGCAATTGCCGCCATAAGTGTGCTGGGGATGCTCAGACGTGGGTCCCGGGCACTCCACACCACTGGAGTCAAGCTAGCCGGGCTGATGAGAGGTGTTACCTCGAAACCGGTCCGGTCCTCGGATGCTTGATTCCGTTCTGGGAAGGACATGGCTTTTGTAGTTTGGACTGGACTGTTCCCATGGGGCACAGGGTCAGAGCTGATTTGCATATCGCCATTGTCTAACCCAGGGTGGTGTGGAGTGCAAAAAAACGATGGATTTGGGCCTAGATCTTTTGACTGGGTTGAATGTGTGACATTGATCCACATTCGGTCGATCACCTGTTTTGTTTGCAATTGCCGCCATAAGTGTGCTGGGGATGCTCAGACGTGGGTCCCAGGTACTCCACACCACTGGAGTCAAGCTAGCCGGGCTGATGAGAGGTGTTACCTCGAAACCGGTCCGGTCCTCGGATGCTTGATTCCGTTCTGGGAAGGACATGGCTTTTGTAGTTCGGACTGGACTGTTCCCATGGGGCACAGGGTCAGAGCTGATTTGCATATCGCCATTGTCTAACCCAGGGTGGTGTGGAGTGCAAAAAAACGATGGATTTGGGCTCAGATCTTTTGACTGGGTTGAATGTGTGACATTGATCCACATTCGGTCGATCACCTGTTTTGTTTGCAATTGCCGCTATAAGTGTGCTGGGGATGCTCAGACGTGGGTCCCAGGCACTCCACACCACTGGAGTCAAGCTAGCCGGGCTGATGAGAGGTGTTACCTCGAAACCGGTCCGGTCCTCGGATGCTTGATTCCGTTCTGGGAAGGACATGGCTTTTGTAGTTCGGACTGGACTGTTCCCATGGGGCACAGGGTCAGAGCTGATTTGCATATCGCCATTGTCTAACCCAGGGTGGTGTGGAGTGCAAAAAACGATGGATTTGGGCTCAGATCTTTTGACTGGGTTGAATGTGTGACATTGATCCACATTCGGTCCATCACCTGTTTTGTTTGCAATTGCCGCTATAAGTGTGCTGGGGATGCTCAGACGTGGGTCCCAGGCACTCCACACCACTGGAGTCAAGCTAGCCGGGCTGATGAGAGGTGTTACCTTGAAACCGGTCCGGTCCTCGGATGCTTGATTCCGTTCTGGGAAGGACATGGCTTTTGTAGTTCGGACTGGACTGTTCCCATGGGGCACAGGGTCAGAGCTGATTTGCATATCGCCATTGTCTAACCCAGGGTGGTGTGGAGTGCAAAAAAACGATGAATTTGGGCCCAGATCTTTTGACTGGGTTGAATGTGTGACATTGATCCACATTCGGTCCATCACCTGTTTTGTTTGCAATTGCCGCCATAAGTGTGCTGGGGATGCTCAGACGTGGGTCCCAGGCACTCCACACCACTGAAGTCAAGCTAGCTGGGCTGATGAGAGGTGTTACCTCGAAACCGGTCCGGTCCTCGGATGCTTGATTCGGTTCTGGGAAGGACATGGCTTTTGTAGTTCGGACTGGACTGTTCCCATAGGGCACAGGGTCAGAGCTGATTTGCATATCGCCATTATCTAACCCAGGGTGGTGTGGAGTGCAAAAAAATGATGGATTTGGGCCCAGATCTTTTGACTGGGTTGAATGTGTGACATTGATCCACATTCGGTCCATCACCTGTTTTGTTTGCAATTGCCGCCATAAGTGTGCTGGGGATGCTCTGACGTGGGTCCCAGGCACTCCACACCACTGGAGTCAAGCTAGCCGGGCTGATGAGAGGTGTTACCTCGAAACCGGTCCGGTCCTCGGATGCTTGATTCCGTTCTGGGAAGGACATGGCTTTTGTAGTTCAGACTGGACTGTTCCCATGGGGCACAGGGTCAGAGCTGATTTGCATATCGCCATTATCTAACCCAGGGTGGTGTGGAGTGCAAAAAAACGATGGATTTGGGCCTAGATCTTTTGACTGGGTTGAATGTGTGACATTGATACACATTTGGTCCATCACCTGTTTTGTTTGCAATTGCCGCCATAAGTGTGCTGGGGATGCTCAGACGTGGGTCCCAGGCACTCCACACCACTGGAGTCAAGCTAGCCGGGCTGATGAGAGATGTTACCTCGAAACCGGTCCGGTCCTCGGATGCTTGATTCCGTTCTGGGAAGGACATGGCTTTTGTTGTTCGGACTGGACTGTTCCCATGGGGCACAGGTTCAGAGCTGATTTGCATATCGCCATTGTCTAACCCAGGGTGGTGTGGAGTGCAAAAAACGATGCATTTGGGCTCAGATCTTTTGACTGGGTTGAATGTGTGACATTGATCCACATTCGGTCCATCACCTGTTTTGTTTGCAATTGCCGCCATAAGTGTGCTGGGGATGCTCAGACGTGGGTCCCGGGCACTCCACACCACTGGAGTCAAGCTAGCCGGGCTGATGAGAGGTGTTACCTCGAAACCGGTCCGGTCCTCGGATGCTTGATTCCGTTCTGGGAAGGACATGGCTTTTGTAGTTTGGACTGGACTGTTCCCATGGGGCACAGGGTCAGAGCTGATTTGCATATCGCCATTGTCTAACCCAGGGTGGTGTGGAGTGCAAAAAAACGATGGATTTGGGCCTAGATCTTTTGACTGGGTTGAATGTGTGACATTGATCCACATTCGGTCGATCACCTGTTTTGTTTGCAATTGCCGCCATAAGTGTGCTGGGGATGCTCAGACGTGGGTCCCAGGTACTCCACACCACTGGAGTCAAGCTAGCCGGGCTGATGAGAGGTGTTACCTCGAAACCGGTCCGGTCCTCGGATGCTTGATTCCGTTCTGGGAAGGACATGGCTTTTGTAGTTCGGACTGGACTGTTCCCATGGGGCACAGGGTCAGAGCTGATTTGCATATCGCCATTGTCTAACCCAGGGTGGTGTGGAGTGCAAAAAAACGATGGATTTGGGCTCAGATCTTTTGACTGGGTTGAATGTGTGACATTGATCCACATTCGGTCGATCACCTGTTTTGTTTGCAATTGCCGCTATAAGTGTGCTGGGGATGCTCAGACGTGGGTCCCAGGCACTCCACACCACTGGAGTCAAGCTAGCCGGGCTGATGAGAGGTGTTACCTCGAAACCGGTCCGGTCCTCGGATGCTTGATTCCGTTCTGGGAAGGACATGGCTTTTGTAGTTCGGACTGGACTGTTCCCATGGGGCACAGGGTCAGAGCTGATTTGCATATCGCCATTGTCTAACCCAGGGTGGTGTGGAGTGCAAAAAACGATGGATTTGGGCTCAGATCTTTTGACTGGGTTGAATGTGTGACATTGATCCACATTCGGTCCATCACCTGTTTTGTTTGCAATTGCCGCTATAAGTGTGCTGGGGATGCTCAGACGTGGGTCCCAGGCACTCCACACCACTGGAGTCAAGCTAGCCGGGCTGATGAGAGGTGTTACCTTGAAACCGGTCCGGTCCTCGGATGCTTGATTCCGTTCTGGGAAGGACATGGCTTTTGTAGTTCGGACTGGACTGTTCCCATGGGGCACAGGGTCAGAGCTGATTTGCATATCGCCATTGTCTAACCCAGGGTGGTGTGGAGTGCAAAAAAACGATGAATTTGGGCCCAGATCTTTTGACTGGGTTGAATGTGTGACATTGATCCACATTCGGTCCATCACCTGTTTTGTTTGCAATTGCCGCCATAAGTGTGCTGGGGATGCTCAGACGTGGGTCCCAGGCACTCCACACCACTGAAGTCAAGCTAGCTGGGCTGATGAGAGGTGTTACCTCGAAACCGGTCCGGTCCTCGGATGCTTGATTCGGTTCTGGGAAGGACATGGCTTTTGTAGTTCGGACTGGACTGTTCCCATAGGGCACAGGGTCAGAGCTGATTTGCATATCGCCATTATCTAACCCAGGGTGGTGTGGAGTGCAAAAAAATGATGGATTTGGGCCCAGATCTTTTGACTGGGTTGAATGTGTGACATTGATCCACATTCGGTCCATCACCTGTTTTGTTTGCAATTGCCGCCATAAGTGTGCTGGGGATGCTCAGACGTGGGTCCCAGGCACTCCACACCACTGGAGTCAAGCTAGCCGGGCTGATGAGAGATGTTACCTCGAAACCGGTCCGGTCCTCGGATGCTTGATTCCGTTCTGGGAAGGACATGGCTTTTGTAGTTCGGACTGGACTGTTCCCATGGGGCACAGGGTCAGAGCTGATTTGCATATCGCCATTGTCTAACCCAGGGTGGTGTGGAGTGCAAAAAAACGATGGATTTGGGCTCAGATCTTTTGACTGGGTTGAATGTGTGACATTGATCCACATTCGGTCCATCACCTGTTTTGTTTGCAATTGCCGCCATAAGTGTGCTGGGGATGCTCAGACGTGGGTCCCAGGCACTCCACACCACTGGAGTCAAGCTAGCCGGGCTGATGAGAGGTGTTACCTTGAAACCGGTCCGGTCCTCTGATGCTTGATTCCGTTCTGGGAAGGACATGGCTTTTGTAGTTCAGACTGGACTGTTCCCATGGGGCACAGGGTCAGAGCTGATTTGCATATCGCCATTGTCTAACCCAGGGTGGTGTGGAGTGCAAAAAAACGATGGATTTGGGCCCAGATCTTTTGACTGGGGTGAATGTGTGACATTGATCCATATTCGGTCCATCACCTGTTTTGTTTGCAATTGCCGCCATAAGTGTGCTGGGGATGCTCAGACGTGGGTCCCAGGCACTCCACACCACTGGAGTCAAGCTAGCCGGGCTGATGAGAGATGTTACCTCGAAACCGGTCCGGTCCTCGGATGCTTGATTCCGTTCTGGGAAGGACATGGCTTTTGTAGTTCGGACTGGACTGTTCCCATGGGGCACAGGGTCAGAGCTGATTT
Source organism: Lissotriton vulgaris (assembly GCF_964263255.1). Lineage (NCBI taxonomy): Eukaryota > Metazoa > Chordata > Amphibia > Caudata > Salamandridae > Lissotriton > Lissotriton vulgaris. The sequence goes on from NW_028244629.1 coordinate 56,568, forward strand.
GCATATCGCCATTGTCTAACCCAGGGTGGTGTGGAGTGCAAAAAACGATGCATTTGGGCTCAGATCTTTTGACTGGGTTGAATGTGTGACATTGATCCACATTCGGTCCATCACCTGTTTTGTTTGCAATTGCCGCCATAAGTGTGCTGGGGATGCTCAGACGTGGGTCCCGGGCACTCCACACCACTGGAGTCAAGCTAGCCGGGCTGATGAGAGGTGTTACCTCGAAACCGGTCCGGTCCTCGGATGCTTGATTCCGTTCTGGGAAGGACATGGCTTTTGTAGTTTGGACTGGACTGTTCCCATGGGGCACAGGGTCAGAGCTGATTTGCATATCGCCATTGTCTAACCCAGGGTGGTGTGGAGTGCAAAAAAACGATGGATTTGGGCCTAGATCTTTTGACTGGGTTGAATGTGTGACATTGATCCACATTCGGTCGATCACCTGTTTTGTTTGCAATTGCCGCCATAAGTGTGCTGGGGATGCTCAGACGTGGGTCCCAGGCACTCCACACCACTGGAGTCAAGCTAGCCGGGCTGATGAGAGGTGTTACCTCGAAACCGGTCCGGTCCTCGGATGCTTGATTCCGTTCTGGGAAGGACATGGCTTTTGTAGTTCGGACTGGACTGTTCCCATGGGGCACAGGGTCAGAGCTGATTTGCATATCGCCATTGTCTAACCCAGGGTGGTGTGGAGTGCAAAAAAACGATGGATTTGGGCTCAGATCTTTTGACTGGGTTGAATGTGTGACATTGATCCACATTCGGTCGATCACCTGTTTTGTTTGCAATTGCCGCTATAAGTGTGCTGGGGATGCTCAGACGTGGGTCCCAGGCACTCCACACCACTGGAGTCAAGCTAGCCGGGCTGATGAGAGGTGTTACCTCGAAACCGGTCCGGTCCTCGGATGCTTGATTCCGTTCTGGGAAGGACATGGCTTTTGTAGTTCGGACTGGACTGTTCCCATGGGGCACAGGGTCAGAGCTGATTTGCATATCGCCATTGTCTAACCCAGGGTGGTGTGGAGTGCAAAAAAACGATGGATTTGGGCTCAGATCTTTTGACTGGGTTGAATGTGTGACATTGATCCACATTCGGTCCATCACCTGTTTTGTTTGCAATTGCCGCTATAAGTGTGCTGGGGATGCTCAGACGTGGGTCCCAGGCACTCCACACCACTGGAGTCAAGCTAGCCGGGCTGATGAGAGGTGTTACCTTGAAACCGGTCCGGTCCTCGGATGCTTGATTCCGTTCTGGGAAGGACATGGCTTTTGTAGTTCGGACTGGACTGTTCCCATGGGGCACAGGGTCAGAGCTGATTTGCATATCGCCATTGTCTAACCCAGGGTGGTGTGGAGTGCAAAAAAACGATGAATTTGGGCCCAGATCTTTTGACTGGGTTGAATGTGTGACATTGATCCACATTCGGTCCATCACCTGTTTTGTTTGCAATTGCCGCCATAAATGTGCTGGGGATGCTCAGACGTGGGTCCCAGGCACTCCACACCACTGAAGTCAAGCTAGCTGGGCTGATGAGAGGTGTTACCTCGAAACCGGTCCGGTCCTCGGATGCTTGATTCGGTTCTGGGAAGGACATGGCTTTTGTAGTTCGGACTGGACTGTTCCCATAGGGCACAGGGTCAGAGCTGATTTGCATATCGCCATTATCTAACCCAGGGTGGTGTGGAGTGCAAAAAAATGATGGATTTGGGCCCAGATCTTTTGACTGGGTTGAATGTGTGACATTGATCCACATTCGGTCCATCACCTGTTTTGTTTGCAATTGCCGCCATAAGTGTGCTGGGGATGCTCAGACGTGGGTCCCAGGCACTCCACACCACTGGAGTCAAGCTAGCCGGGCTGATGAGAGATGTTACCTCGAAACCGGTCCGGTCCTCGGATGCTTGATTCCGTTCTGGGAAGGACATGGCTTTTGTAGTTCGGACTGGACTGTTCCCATGGGGCACAGGGTCAGAGCTGATTTGCATATCGCCATTGTCTAACCCAGGGTGGTGTGGAGTGCAAAAAAACGATGGATTTGGGCTCAGATCTTTTGACTGGGTTGAATGTGTGACATTGATCCACATTCGGTCCATCACCTGTTTTGTTTGCAATTGCCGCCATAAGTGTGCTGGGGATGCTCAGACGTGGGTCCCAGGCACTCCACACCACTGGAGTCAAGCTAGCCGGGCTGATGTGAGGTGTTACCTTGAAACCGGTCCGGTCCTCGGATGCTTGATTCCGTTCTGGGAAGGACATGGATTTTGTAGTTCAGACTGGACTGTTCCCATGGGGCACAGGGTCAGAGCTGATTTGCATATCGCCATTGTCTAACCCAGGGTGGTGTGGAGTGCAAAAAAACGATGGATTTGGGCCCAGATCTTTTGACTGGGGTGAATGTGTGACATTGATCCACATTCGGTCCATCACCTGTTTTGTTTGCAATTGCCGCCATAAGTGTGCTGGGGATGCTCAGACGTGGGTCCCAGGCACTCCACACCACTGGAGTCAAGCTAGCCGGGCTGATGAGAGGTGTTACCTCGAAACCGGTCCGGTCCTCGGATGCTTGATTCCGTTCTGGGAAGGACATGGCTTTTGTAGTTCAGACTGGACTGTTCCCATGGGGCACAGGGTCAGAGCTGATTTGCATATCGCCATTGTCTAACCCAGGGTTGTGTGGAGTGCAAAAAAACGATGGATTTGGGCTCAGATCTTTTGACTGGGTTGAATGTGTGACATTGATCCACATTCGGTCCATCACCTGTTTTGTTTGCAATTGCCGCCATAAGTGTGCTGGGGATGCTCAGACGTGGGTCCCAGGCACTCCACACCACTGGAGTCAAGCTAGCCGGGCTGATGAGAGGTGTTACCTTGAAACCGGTCCGGTCCTCGGATGCTTGATTCCGTTCTGGGAAGGACATGGCTTTTGTAGTTCAGACTGGACTGTTCCCATGGGGCACAGGGTCAGAGCTGATTTGCATATCGCCATTGTCTAACCCAGGGTGGTGTGGAGTGCAAAAAAACGATGGATTTGGGCCCAGATCTTTTGACTGGGGTGAATGTGTGACATTGATCCACATTCGGTCCATCACCTGTTTTGTTTGCAATTGCCGCCATAGGTGTGCTGGGGATGCTCAGACGTGTGTCCCAGGCACTCCACACCACTGGAGTCAAGCTAGCCGGGCTGATGAGAGGTGTTACCTCGAAACCGGTCCGGTCCTCGGATGCTTGATTCCGTTCTGGGAAGGACATGGCTTTTGTAGTTCGGACTGGACTGTTCCCATGGGGCACAGGGCCAGAGCTGATTTGCATATCGCCATTGTCTAACCCAGGGTGGTGTGGAGTGCAAAAAAACGATGGATTTGGGCCTAGATCTTTTGACTGGGTTGAATGTGTGACATTGATCCACATTCGGTCCATCACCTGTTTTGTTTGCAATTGCCGCCATAAGTGTGCTGGGGATGCTCTGACGTGGGTCCCAGGCACTCCACACCACTGGAGTCAAGCTAGCCGGGCTGATGAGAGGTGTTACCTCGAAACCGGTCCGGTCCTCGGATGCTTGATTCCGTTCTGGGAAGGACATGGCTTTTGTAGTTCAGACTGGACTGTTCCCATGGGGCACAGGGTCAGAGCTGATTTGCATATCGCCATTGTCTAACCCAGGGTGGTGTGGAGTGCAAAAAAACGATGGATTTGGGCCTAGATCTTTTGACTGGGTTGAATGTGTGACATTGATCCACATTCGGTCCATCACCTGTTTTGTTTGCAATTGCCGCCATAAGTGTGCTGGGGATGCTCAGACGTGGGTCCCAGGCACTCCACACCACTGGAGTCAAGCTAGCCGGGCTGATGAGAGGTGTTACCTCGAAACCGGTCCGGTCCTTGGATGCTTGATTCAGTTCTGGGAAGGACATGGCTTTTGTAGTTCAGACTGGACTGTTCCCATGGGGCACAGGGTCAGAGCTGATTTGCATATCGCCATTGTCTAACCCAGGGTGGTGTGGAGTGCAAAAAAACGATGGATTTGGGCCCAGATCTTTTGACTGGGTTGAATGTGTGACATTGATCCACATTCGGTCCATCACCTGTTTTGTTTGCAATTGCCGCCATAAGTGTGCTGGGGATGCTCAGACGTGGGTCCCAGGCACTCCACACCACTGGAGCCAAGCTAGCCGGGCTGATGAGAGGTGCTACCTCGAAACCGGTCCGGTCCTCGGATGCTTGATTCCATTCTGGGAAGGACATGGCTTTTGTAGTTCGGATGGACTGTTCCCATGGGGCACAGGGTCAGAGCTGATTTGCATATCGCCATTGTCTAACCCAGGGTGGTGTGGAGTGCAAAAAAACGATGGATTTGGGCCCAGATCTTTTGACTGGGTTGAATGTGTGACATTGATCCACATTCGGTCCATCACCTGTTTTGTTTGCAATTGCCGCCATAAGTGTGCTGGGGATGCTCAGACGTGGGTCCCAGGCACTCCACACCACTGGAGTCAAGCTAGCCGGGCTGATGAGAGGTGTTACCTCGAAACCGGTCCGGTCCTCGGATGCTTGATTCCGTTCTGGGAAGGACATGGCTTTTGTAGTTCGGACTGGACTGTTCCCATGGGGCACAGGGTCAGAGCTGATTTGCATATCGCAATTGTCTAACCCAGGGTGGTGTGGAGTGCAAAAAAACGATGGATTTGGGCCTAGATCTTTTGACTGGGTTGAATGTGTGACATTGATCCACATTCGGTCCATCACCTGTTTTGTTTGCAATTGGCGCCATAAGTGTGCTGGGGATGCTCAGACGTGGGTCCCAGGCACTCCACACCACTGGAGTCAAGCTAGCCGGGCTGATGAGAGGGGTTACCTCGAAACCGGTCCGGTCCTCGGATGCTTGATTCCGTTCTGGGAAGGACATGGCTTTTGTAGTTCGGACTGGACTGTTCCCATGGGGCACAGGGTCAGAGCTGATTTGCATATCGCCATTGTCTAACCCAGGGTGGTGTGGAGTGCAAAAAAAACGATGGATTTGGGCCCAGATCTTTTGACTGGGTTGAATGTGTGACATTGATCCACATTCGGTCCATCACCTGTTTTGTTTGCAATTGCCGCCATAAGTGTGCTGGGGATGCTCAGACGTGGGTCCCAGGCACTCCACACCACTGGAGTCAAGCTAGCCGGGCTGATGAGAGGTGTTACCTCGAAACCGGTCCGGTCCTCGGATGCTTGATTTCGTTCTGGGAAGGACATGGCTTTTGTAGTTCAGACTGGACTGTTCCCATGGGGCACAGGGTCAGAGCTGATTTGCATATCGCCATTGTCTAACCCAGGGTGGTGTGGAGTGCAAAAAAACGATGGATTTGGGCCCAGATCTTTTGACTGGGGTGAATGTGTGACATTGATCCACATTCGGTCCATCACCTGTTTTGTTTGCAATTGCCGCCATAGGTGTGCTGGGGATGCTCAGACGTGTGTCCCAGGCACTCCACACCACTGGAGTCAAGCTAGCCGGGCTGATGAGAGGTGTTACCTCGAAACCGGTCCGGTCCTCGGATGCTTGATTCCGTTCTGGGAAGGACATGGCGTTTGTAGTTCGGACTGGACTGTTCCCATGGGGCACAGGGTCAGAGCTGATTTGCATATCGCCATTGTCTAACCCAGGGTGGTGTGGAGTGCAAAAAAACGATGGATTTGGGCCCAGATCTTTTGACTGGGTTAAATGTGTGACATTGATCCACATTCGGTCCATCACCTGTTTTGTTTGCAATTGCCGCCATAAGTGTGCTGGGGATGCTCAGACGTGGGTCCCAGGCACTCCACACCACTGGAGTCAAGCTAGCCGGGCTGATGAGAGGTGTTACCTCGAAACCGGTCCGGTCCTCGGATGCTTGATTCCGTTCTGGGAAGGACATGGCTTTTGTAGTTCGGACTGGACTGTTCCCATGGGGCACAGGGTCATAGCTGATTTGCATATCGCCATTATCTAACCCAGGGTGGTGTGGAGTGCAAAAAAACGATGGATTTCTGCCTAGATCTTTTTTTTTTTTTTTTAAACTTTATTGGCAGGAAGGAATATTGGTTAAACAATTGCATACATCCAATCTGTAGAAGTACGTACCATACAAGTCGCCTGTGCAGTAATATATTGGCTACCTTTTGCAGTCAATATATAGGTCCTGCTGTATCATGGGTCTTTTACAGGCTTTCAACATATGACATTCGGACTTATAATGTGTTCCCTCGGTACCCTTCCCCTCAAGCTTAGTAACGGTGACATTTCCTTCCAAGTTACCCAAATAAACTAACTACCCAACAAACCCCCCCAGCACATGTCATCGCCTCCCTCGGACTTTCTCCTACAGCACGTAACACCCTGCGCTGTTGTCCTGAGTGTATTGAATGGCCAGCACATCATCACGCAGTCAGCCATGTCATATGTCCAGGTCTCTCTCTCCGCATCTGGCCAGTTACTCCTCCTCCCCTTCGGAGTCAGATTCCTCCCCCTCTGGCAAGGGCTCACACAGTTCCCCTCTGTATGTGTTCCATGCCGCCCATACCTTGTTCCATTTCCTGGGTGCCGCTCGTAGCACATACACCGCTCTCTCAGTCACCATTATGATGTCCATGTTCTTGGCCCACCTGCTGGCGGTGGGGACTTCTGGCGCCCCCCATTTCTGCGCTATATCCCGTTTCGCCACTGTCAACGCCAGTGACGCCCAAATCAGTTCATATCTACCCAGGTCATTCGGGTCCCAGATGTTCAGAAGGCATTTGCGTGGTTCGGGCAGGATGGAGAGTTTGAGGGCCTGGGAGATGGATCGGAGCACCTGTTTCCAAAATTCGCGTATTTGCAGGCATTCCCATAGCGTGTGTAGTAGTGTCCCTTCCTCCCCGCAACCTCGCAGACAGAAGGGGTGTGGTGCTCTCTGTATTTTGTGCAGCAGTGTCCTGGTGTAATAGATACGGTGGAGGATTTTAAGCTGTACTAGCCTGAGCTTACTAGAGATTCCCACCTCCTTCGGGGATGCCAGGGCCTCATTCCATTCGAATTCGTCTGTCTCTCCTAGTTCCTCCTCCCATTTCCCTTTAAGCTTCAGAGTCGGGTCTTTGAGGTTGTTGATCAACTTTTTGTATGTAAGGGATGTGGCGCTCTGGAGCATGTATTCAGTTAGCAGTCTATCTTCCAGAGGAGAGGAGTCTGGTAATGTGGTGTCGGCCGGGATTGCCTGCAGTAACGCATGTCTAATTTGGACATACCTAAATGTTTCTGTGGGACCGAGGTTGTACTGCTGCTGTAAGTGCGGAAATGGTAATACCGTGTCAGTGTCCCATAGGTCCCCTATCGTAGATATGCCTATTGCGTCCCACCTTTCAAACCCCTTACATCCTCTTAGGTTCCCCAACGCTTTCGTGTCCCACAGGGGGGTCATTTTAGTGAGTCGGCCTGCCCACCCCAGACGGGCCTGCGCCATGTGCCACAACGCCGCCGTGTGTTTGGTCGGACCGATCAGGTCTTTCAGTTGCGACCTATTGTACAGCACGGACAGCATGCAGACTGTCCCGAGTTGCGACCAGTCTGCCCGGTATGCCGGGTCGTCCTTCGGGGCGTGGATCCAGTAGTTTATAATCTTAAGTTGGGCCGCCCAGTAATACAGCTGGATGTTGGGGAGTGCTATGCCTCCTTCGTACCAGCTCTTCACTAGCTTGTCGTATGCTATGCGTGCTGGGCCCGTGTCCCATAGCAGGACCGTGACCAGTGCCACAATCTGTTGGAAGTAACGCTGTGGTACCAGGTGAGGAGTATTTTCCAGCACGTAAAGGAGTCTAGGGAGGGCCATCATCTTGTACAATGCCGCTCTGCCCAACAGGGTCAGAGGGAGGGCTGCCCAGTGCCTAACGTCTGCGCGCAGGCGGTCTATGGGTGGTTTCAGGTTGTTCACAAAAAAGGCCGCTTCCCCACTCGCGACAACAATGCCTAGGTACTTGAAAGAGGCCGTTGTTTTAAGCAATGGACAGGTGCCCTGTAGGCTTGGCTCCGGGCCTTTTAAAGTGTATATGGTGGATTTCGACCAGTTGAGTGTGTATCCCGATGTGCTCCCATGCGCGTCACAAAGGTCCAGTAGGGCAGGGATGCCCGTCTCGGGCGCGGTCATATATATAAGCATATCGTCCGCATATAGCGAGATTTTGTCCTCCCATCCCTCCTCCCATCTGATGCCCGCGAACAGAGTTGTCGATCTGATTTGTATGGCCAAGGGCTCAAGTACAAGTGCGAAGAGCAGGGGGGACAGGGGGCAGCCCTGTCTGGTCCCCCTGCCTAGTGGGAATCTCGGCGATGTGTGGCCGTTGGCCACCACTTGCGCCACGGGGTTTGTGTAGAGCAGTCGTACCCACCGTATGTATTTCGGCCCAAAGCCCATGCGTTCCAGAACCGTGAAGAGGTATTCCCACTCTACTAAATCGAACGCCATTTTGGCGTCGAGGGAGAGGATCACTGCCTGTTCCTTAAGGAGGTGCGCACGGGCCATCACCCCATGGACTCGTCGAAGATTCAACGCCGTGCTCCGGTGGGGCATGAAGCCCGACTGGTCAGGGTGTATTAGGGTATTTAGGTGGGGCAGCAATCGGGTGGCCAGAAGTTTAGCCAGTATTTTGGCTTCGATGTTTAGCAAGGAGATCGGACGGTATGATGTGCATTCTGTCGGTGGTTTCCCGGGTTTGGGTATTGCTACGATCGTGGCCGTGCGCTGATCCAGTGGCAGCTCTAGTTTTTCCCTACTCTCCAAGTACATGTCTAGCAGTGGGGCACTGAGGTCTGCAGCCGCGGACTTATACCATTCTATCGGTATCCCATTAGGGCCCAGTGCTTTACCCGACTGTAAAGCCATGATCGCTAGTTGTATTTCTTCCCCCGTCGGGTCTAGTTCTAGGGAATCCCTATCTTCCTGCGTAATGCTAGGGATGGTAATGTCTGCTAGCGTTGCCGCTGCCATTTGTTGTGTGACCCTCCTCTCCGGTGTATAGATTTCTTGATAGTGTCGGGCTAGTTCGCTTACTATGTCCTCCGGGTGTATCAGTGTCCGCCCATCTCTCGTGTCCAGCCTATGTATCCCCTTTGCTCCATTCCCTCTCTTGTCCAGCCACGCTAACATTCGTCCCGCTTTGTCGCCCACATCATAGATCCTATGCCGAGTGTTTGCGATGTATCCCTTCTCTGTGGTTTTGATGTGGGCTAGGTACTGCTGTTGCCTGAGCATGAGTGTGTGCGTTGTGGTCTGGGAGGGGTTCGTCATATGTGCGTCGTTAGCCGTGTCTAGAGCAAGTTCTAGGTCTGTGAGTTCCTTACGTGAGTCCCGCTTGTGCCCCGTGATAGCCGCAATAGCCGCCCCCCTGAGGACAGTTTTGTACGCCTCCCATAAGGTGGAGGCCGACTCCACTGTGCCCGTGTTTTCAGCAAAATATAGTGACGTTGCCAGTTTTAATTTCTTTCGAATCTTGGGGATTTTTAGGAAATTGGGGTAGATTGGGTACAGTCGGGCATTTCGTTTCCCTCCGGTGGTCAGCGATAAGATGATTGGAGAGTGGTCCGAGATCCCCCTAGGCAGCGTGTCCACCCTCTCCACCATATCTAGTCCCATTCCCAGTGACATGAAGTAATCTATACGGGATAGGCTGTTATGCACCGCTGAGTAGTATGTGTAGGGGGTGGCATCTGCGTGTATTGCCCGCCCTAAGTCTGTAAGGCCTAGGGCCTCCGCAAAATCTGACAGTGGTGTAGCACCCCGTGGTCTGGCTCTGGTAGGGAAAGTGTCCTGAAGCGGGTCCATGACTGCGTTAAAGTCCCCCCCTACAATCATATCGCCATCAGGGAGACCAAGAAGGAATTTGCCTAGGGCTGGTAAGGCCACCGAGTGTAGGGCTGGGGGAATATACACTGAGATCACATTCAGGGCCCTGCCCTCCCACTGGCCGTGTATCGCGGCGTAGCGACCCTGGTCGTCTGCCACGTGGCTGGATACCATAAGGTGGGAAGATCTTTTTACCAGTATGCCTGTTCCCCTGGAGCCAGTAGTGAAGTCGGCGTGGACTATCATTTTGTACCCCCTTCTATCTAGGGCCTTGCAAGTGGATCCCGTGAGGTGGGTTTCCTGTAGGAGGACCACATCCGGGTTCTGCCTCTTCACTGCTTGGAGGACCAGGCCTCTCTTGATTTTGTCCCCCAGGCCCCGGACATTCCATGTCAGTATTCGTAATGGGGGAACCTTTCCGGCCTCGGAGGGGCCCCCGGCGGGTGTGTGATTAGGTGGCCTGGCCATTAGGCTGTTGTAGTGGTCCTGCACACAACGTGTGCTGCGGCATAGGCCATGCGTCGACTGACGTCGCGCTGTGTAGGAGACGTGTTAACATTAGGGTGACAGTGCTGTGGTGAGCGATGACTACAAACAAAAGTGAACATTTCAACAAATAAACTTCAAACCCGTCCCCCCTCCCTGCTACCCTGCTCCACGGACAAACCCCCGCCCGCTTCCCCAACTGTGCAGAGTGCTTCAACCCACCCCTTAACATCTTACTTGCTCGTAGGGTTGGTGAGTCCCCTTCGGGCACTGCCTGTGCCCGCCCTACTCAGCTACGCTCGAGCCACGGTTCCGCGGCCCACACAGTCCTGAAAAAGTAAATCAGTGAAATGTCACACCGGAGCCACTTGTCCAGAGTCCAGTGGATCTCTCTCGAGGTCCGATTCTACTTCTGTTCCGTCTCCCTGGTGTGGTCGAAGGGAGGACTGGCTGGATGGTGTCCGGTCAGTACGGTGTCGCTGCCGGTCCTGCTGTGAGCGTTGCCGTCGTCCCACTGGTCGCCAGCCCTCTAGCCATTCTTGGGCAACTTCTGGAGTGTCGAAAAACCAGGTCTTTCCCTCGGCTACTATTCGCAGCTTGGCTGGGAACATCATGGAATACGGCAGTTCTCTGTCGCGCAATGCTTTCTTAACCTCCGTGAAGGACTTGCGTCGCCTGGCCACCTCTGCTGTGTAGTCCGGGAAGAACGCCAAGGTTGTGTTCTGGATCCGTACCGGAGGTGAATTCCTCGCTGCTTGTAATATTGCGTCCCTGTCCCTGAAGTTGAAGAGCCGGGCTAGCACCGGTCTCGGAGCCGCCCCCGGCTTTGGCGGGCCCCCCGGGACCCTGTGCGCCCTCTCCACCGAAAAGAAATGTGATAGGCCCTTGGGCTGGAGCTTGTTTTTGACGAGGTCCTCCACATATAGGTCCATGGCCCCCTTCCCTTCCGTCTCGGGAAGGCCCAGTATGCGGACGTTGTTGCGGCGTGAACGCCCTTCCTGGTCGTCCAGCTTGTCATGGAGGAGTTTGGTAACTTTCTGCATCTTTTCCATGGCCAGTTGGAGCTCCGAGGTGTCCTCTACGAGCGACTTAGTGACCACCTCCACCTGCGACACCCTCTCCGCCATTTTGTGAAAATCCGCTCGTAGCAGAGATACTTCTGAGGAGATGGCGCCCACTGTGGTTTTAACTTCCGTGAGCGTCTTCATGATATCTTCTAGTGTGATTTTCGTCGTCTTTTCTGTTTCTTGGGTATGGCCTGCGGAGGTTCTCCCTGTGGTCTGCTGTTGGCCTTGGTGTCCGTATGCGAATTTATCTAGTTTGGCCTGCGTGGATCCGCTCCTAAGGCCTTTTCCTGCCATGATGCTGGGTCCTGCGAGCGCCAGAGAAGCGCCCCCGTTGATCGCTGCCTTCTGGTCAATGGAGGTGTTAGATAGGCGGAATCAGCCAGGTTGCAGTGGGTCTCACTGGACGTTGGTGTGAGAGCCTAGGGGGCCACTGATGTGTGCCGCGATGCGGCTCTTGGTGGCCTCTTTGCAGAACTGAGCGGGCACCGTGTACCCCCCCTCGATGGCCTCAACTGCCCCGGGTCTCGTGCACTGGACCGGTTACTGTTTGGTGTGGCACTTCCACTGTCTCAACGCTGCTGGTGGCGGGCCTGGGGGTCCCCCCGTGGCCCCGCGTATTTGGCCGGTGTTGCGCCGATTCCCCGGGGTACCTTCCACCCGGCCTCTGCTCCGGCGCAGCGCGTGAGCCCACTGCCTCCTCGCTCCTCAGCAGCGAGTCCCCTTGCCCCCGCAGTGCCACTGCGCCAGTTATGGTCTCCTTTGGGGGGGGGGGGGGGGGGAGGGAGTTCGTTGTATGGTATCGTCCCCGCGTTGTTCCGTCCACGTCGGGGTTACACTGACCGTCCTACTATGCAGGTCTCGCTCGGGGTTCGTGGCAGCCTGAGTGCCTCCGGAGGACTCCGCCAGCAGCAGGAACCGAGTGTTGGTCTCCCCGTGAGACTCCGAGGTGTGTTCGCTTTTCGGGGTCCGGATCTTACTCGGGGCCGGTGCTTCACTCTCGGATGTAGGCCCCAACTTTCCACACGGTGGAGCTCTGGCTCCGGTGCTTCGATTGCTTCGAAACTTGGACCGGTGACACCGCTTGTGTCCCGGACCCGAGCGCTGCCGCTTCAGGCGTGCTAAAAGGCGGATAAGTGTGACGGATTTATAGAAAGGCTGCAGTGCCCTCGGGAGCTCTCACACTAAGCGGCCGCCATGTTTGGCTGCTAGCCACGCCCCCGTCCTGCCTAGATCTTTTGACTGGGTTGAATGTGTGACATTGATACACATTCGGTCCATCACCTGTTTTGTTTGCAATTGCCGCCATAAGTGTGCTGGGGATGCTCAGACGTGGGTCCCAGGCACTCCACACCACTGGAGTCAAGCTAGCCGGGCTGATGAGAGATGTTACCTCGAAACCGGTCCGGTCCTCGGATGCTTGATTCCGTTCTGGGAAGGACATGGCTTTTGTAGTTCGGACTGGACTGTTCCCATGGGGCACAGGGTCAGAGCTGATTTGCATATCGCCATTGTCTAACCCAGGGTGGTGTGGAGTGCAAAAAAACGATGGATTTGGGCTCAGATATTTTGACTGGGTTGAATGTGTGACATTGATCCACATTCGGTCCATCACCTGTTTTGTTTGCAATTGCCGCCATAAGTGTGCTGGGGATGCTCAGACGTGGGTCCCAGGCACTCCACACCACTGGAGTCAAGCTAGCCGGGCTGATGAGAGGTGTTACCTCGAAACCGGTCCGGTCCTCGGATGCTTGATTCCGTTCTGGGAAGGACATGGCTTTTGTAGTTCGGACTGGACTGTTCCCATGGGGCACAGGGTCAGAGCTGATTTGCATATCGCCATTGTCTAACCCAGGGTGGTGTGGAGTGCAAAAAAAACGATGGATTGGGGCCTAGATCTTTTGACTGGGTTGAAAGTGTGACATTGATCCACATTCCGTCCATCACCTGTTTTGTTTGCAATTGCCGCCATAAGTGTGCTGGGGATGCTCAGACGTGGGTCCCAGGCACTCCACACCACTGGAGTCAAGCTAGCCGGGCTGATGAGAGGTGTTACCTCGAAACCGGTCCGGTCCTCGGATGCTTGATTCCGTTCTGGGAAGGACATGGCTTTTGTAGTTCAGACTGGACTGTTCCCATGGGGCACAGGGTCAGAGCTGATTTGCATATCGCCATTGTCTAACCCAGGGTGGTGTGGAGTGCAAAAAAACGATGGATTTGGGCTCAGATCTTTTGACTGGGTTGAATGTGTGACATTGATCCACATTCGGTCCATCACCTGTTTTGTTTGCAATTGCCGCTATAAGTGTGCTGGGGATGCTCAGACGTGGGTCCCAGGCACTCCACACCACTGGAGTCAAGCTAGCCGGGCTGATGAGAGGTGTTACCTTGAAACCGGTCCGGTCCTCGGATGCTTGATTCCGTTCTGGGAAGGACATGGCTTTTGTAGTTCGGACTGGACTGTTCCCATGGGGCACAGGGTCAGAGCTGATTTGCATATCGCCATTGTCTAACCCAGGGTGGTGTGGAGTGCAAAAAAACGATGGATTTGGGCTCAGATCTTTTGACTGGGTTGAATGTGTGACATTGATCCACATTCGGTCCATCACCTGTTTTGTTTGCAATTGCCGCCATAAGTGTGCTGGGGATGCTCAGACGTGGGTCCCAGGCACTCCACACCACTGGAGTCAAGCTAGCCGGGCTGATGAGAGGTGTTACCTTGAAACCGGTCCGGTCCTCGGATGCTTGATTCCGTTCTGGGAAGGACATGGCTTTTGTAGTTCAGACTGGACTGTTCCCATGGGGCACAGGGTCAGAGCTGATTTGCATATCGCCATTGTCTAACCCAGGGTGGTGTGGAGTGCAAAAAAACGATGGATTTGGGCCCAGATCTTTTGACTGGGGTGAATGTGTGACATTGATCCACATTCGGTCCATCACCTTGAGGAAAATTAAATTTTGGCCATGATGTGTTCCCTAGCGCGTACCCCACCGACTCCATGTACCAGCTTAAAGTGCATGTAACTTCCCTCCTGTGCCAGCTATGAAGACGCAAATACATTTGCGTCCACCGTCAACTTGTCCTCTTTCAGATGCACCCTGAATGGATTATATAGTCCGTTCCTAAGTATGCTATGCCAACGTCTTTTTATAGTACACTTTTCACTTTTTCCTGCTCTAGCCAGAGTAGGCCCTGAATTCCTGCCATCTGAACCTCTTTTGTGGCTCCTGGCTCTGCCCAGGCTACCTCTGTACTCGTGAACTCTGTCCCACATTCAGCGCGGCCCCTCGCGCTCAGCTCAAGCCTGCTTTCTGCCAAGACTGACTATAACCTTCGAGTTATCTGTTCCGCTCCCCGAGAATACATTCCTGCCTACTAGATCCTGTAAACATCCTCTCCAGCTGCAGAGCCAAAAGGGCCGACCTGTCTTAATGCAAGTAATTCATAGCCTCCGTTGCCATGCTTCCATGGAAGGCCCCGTGCCCCCACGCTTCACATGTAGACACTCAGGCGCTCATATACGCATTCACAGTTAGCATAGAATAGCTTCTACCCTAGAGACCTTTCCGCCCAGATAGTATAGTTCCTAAACATCAGATATCAGATATGATAGAAGTACAAGTTGATCTGACATGCCAGACTTCTGTCTCTTTTCCGTCAGTGTAAATGTCAAGTCCCCTGCACCCCGTCAATCACACGTCATGCAGCTGCGCGCGCATCCAAGCTTCTGATTTCTGCTGACATTGCAACATTCTGTTAGCACCACCCCTTGGTGCCACCCACTTGCGTCACCTATCAGTGACGTTTCTAGCACACACCTCTAGTTCACGCCTAGTTTACGCCTCTTGATGATGTATTGGTACCACGTGTATACTGTTATCTTGTCTTCTCTCAGCTGTTACGCCTCTTACATTGAACTTTATGATGTAAATCAAGTATATAAGCTATGTATTGTCAATAAACGACAGCGCGCTCATCTATCCCTTCTGACACCCCTGTGGTGGTCAGAACATGATATCCTGATTCCTTTATGAGGAATAAAACCCTTAGAAACTCTAACACCACGGACTCTGTTTTCTTTCCTTCTGATTGAGTTATCATTGATTAAGTACTTACCTGCATAGAAATTAAGAGAGTAAATTAATTATTTACGTCATTTTTGGCGCCCGAATAGGGACCCCTCCCCCACCTCACGCGCCGGAAGGTGCGTTGCAATCCGTGTCCCCTGCCATCAGTTAGACGGACTACACGTGTACTGGCAGGATTTCCTGCATCCCCCTCTGACCCACGGAGGTGACGAGGACTGCGATCAGTGCCCAGACGAGGCGGTGAGGAGTGCGGAGGATCCCGACCAGAGCCCAGCCGAAAGAAGCAAGGTCCGAGGTGTGAAGAGGCCCACCAGTTTTCCGAAGTTTTCCGAAGTTTTCCGAAAGTTCTCCGAAGTTTTCCGAAGTTCCGAGTCGAGTCCAGTCGAGTTTTCCGAGGCCTTCTGTTTCCGTGCTTCCCGGTGAGTACCATTGCTGGGTCGTATCTAGACGGGTTTGGGTACGCAAGTCCGGTCTGCACTGTTCTTAGGCAGTGTATCTGTACTGTTTAGCAGTATATAAAGTATTCCGAATTTCTGCACTGTTACACCAGTGTATCCGTACCGTTGAGCGGTACATTCAGTGTAGGGGGTAGTTAGCTATGTCTTTAATGTTTTTATGTGATTAATGTTGTGGTATGAATGTGACTGTTTTATTGTGTATTATTGTATTTCTTGTACCAACTAGCAACTCGTATCAAGGAATAAAGATCTAGCGTTCAAGTAATAAGTAAGCAGGATGCCGTTCCTCAGCAAGTTAAAACAGATCGGAACTAGGAAAGGGTTACTAGAGGAAGAAATTCCTATCCCCCCTAGGGACACTCCAGGCAATTTTATGTATCAGAAACACGGCATAGATGCCATATTATATCTAGATTTATGGGCCGATTACACCAAGCACCTAGACGAAAGACACAGATGGCCTGTTACCGGAACGTGGGATGCTGAGTGCATCATGAGGGTAGAAGAAGCATTATGGAAAAAGAAAGCTAGGCAATCCCAGAAGGACGCCATAGAATTTTGGCGTAAGGAATCACGTAAGCGTGCTGACAAAGCACTCCGTAGAGAAGACAGACTTAAAGAATCAGATAAAGAGCGAGAAAACGAATTAGTTACTGAAGGGATCCGAGTAAAAACAGAACAAATAGACCGTGCCCGAAATAATCTTGTAAACGGTATGTATCTCGTAGCAGATGGCACATCCGAAACTGAATCAGAAATACCGAAAAACTTACCGACACCATTAGTTCCAACTAAAGTAATGCACAAGACTACTAAAGACATATTCCTGAATTCATATCTAGAGGATGTAGCACCAGCTTACACCAATCTGCCTGTTCGTGCCCTGCCTACTGACAGGGATGGGGGTGGCACTGCGCCCCCAGATACAGCTCCGCCGGTACCGCAACAGACCTCCCCTGTTCCGCCACCTCCGCCACTTCCCCCCCTCAAAACGGATCTACCAAAACCAGTACTACCTGATCTTACTAAACGACAAATTCAAGTCCAAATCCAGACTCCGCGAAGAGACAATGCCCAAGCCCAAGCCCAAGCCCAAGCATCCGCCTCAGGAGGTGCGACAGCGGGTCTACAGACCCCGCCACCGACACACAGAATGCATTTAAGGGACACGCAGAATCCTTTCCAGTCTCCCTATTCAGCCCGGCTTGACGCATTTAAAGATAGGATGTCAGTTTGTAGATATGATCCAGTACCCGGAAAAGACGATTTAATGGTATTAGCATCACTCCGATTGAGATCTGCTACCGATAACTTGCTATGCTATGGAGGAATGCAGGAAATTCTCGACAGACTATATAAGTTCGTACGGACAGGGAAGGACCCCGAAAGTGTTAAAGCTGCCCTGCATAAACAGAAAGTTGACGTTCAAGCACAGATATTACGATTTTTCATAAATTGTGTAATAAGAGAACGAGACAGGCCTGGGACAGATCAAAGTGAATTAGACGCATTGAACAAGTGGGGCCAAAATATAGCAGACGCAAGGCATGATAAAGGGACTTGCATAGCCAGTATGTCCCAGAAAATTAGAAAGGCAGTATTGACAGCACACCAAGAAGAGAATGATAAAACTTCCTCCGAGGAGGAAGATGAAGGTGAAACATCAGAAAAGTCTACAGATATAATAGCGTATGTAGGTAAGGGAAATTACCTTAGGAAAGGCATCCGTCCGGAGAGCAAGAGAGTCCTTTTCTCCGCTTTAACAAATCCGAATTCTTCAGAACATCAGTTCCAGGAAACTGATAAAAGGCTTCGAGATCGAGTAGGGTACCATATACTCAATTCTATGGATGAACAGGAACTAGCCCGGTCAGCCGTGTTGTGGGCCGAAAACGAAGACATATATAATGATGACACGTTAGTGCAGACATTCTTGAACCTTTCCCCGGAAGAGCAGAAAATAGCAGGTGTATACATGATTCAGCACCTCCTCATCAAGTTCAGAAACCATCATTCTGATCCAGGTCCCTTACACGAAACATTAGAAGCACTAATCATGGATAGATGGAGAGGTTTTAGTACCAAATTAATACAAATAATTCTAGAACAACGACGCAAGTATAACACCTTCCTGAGCTCTGAATATGTTCCCGCCCCGCCTCCAGAAAGAAAAATGTACCACATGCAATGCGGTGGCGGCATTGAAAGCCAGAATCCCTTACGAGAAGTACATCCAGTTATGGGTGCCGATAATAACCTGAAACGTGTGTATGTTCACACACCACTGACTAAGTTAGAACTATTAGAAATGAAGAAATTAGTTCCGTGCCATGATAAAGATCCTGCAGGTTTTCACAGAGAGCTTAAAGACATGTTACTGATGGGAGATTACACGTATGATGATATTATGAAAATGTTAAAAGTACTGTTGCCCACGGGCATTTACGAGAAATTAAAGGAGAAGGATTGGGAAGTGGGAGAGTCAAAGATAGCATGGGCGGAGATAGAAGACGAAGAAAGGAAACGAGTCCCAGGGTTAGGCCTTGGGGATCTGACTAAAGCATTACCAGGTTTAATAGTACAGGTTCTGCCAAGATTATTGACAACTAGAAAGGAAGATTGGGACGCAATCTCGTCCTGCAAACAGAAACAAGATGAAGATACTAGTGACTTTTATTCAAGATTCGAGAAATGTTTCATTATCAATAGTGGCCTAAAAACTAGTAGCGAGTCATATCCACACCTTTTTGTAACAAAATTAGTAGAGAACGCCCTACCACTAGTTAAAAATAGAGTGTACAAGGTTGAAAGTACTTGGCAGGCAAATACGCCATCACAGATGTTACAAATGTTACAATATCACCAGAATAGAATTAGGGAAGAACAGGACCAGGAACAGAAACGTATGAAAGACACGAAAATGAAAATGTTAGTAGCCCAGACAATTCCAGCCGAGGGTCATAGAAAAGGTGGGGCCCAGACAAATCATTCTGCCGCTCCCGTTAAAGGGACATGTAATTATTGCAAGCAGCCAGGTCACTACGTACATGAATGTCCAGTCCTGAAACATAACATCGAGACAGGTAAAACTAAAGAAAGACCGCGTCCGCCTAGACATGAACAGGGTCAACAACAGACCTCACAGAACGAACAGCCAATGCAGAATACCCAGCCTATGCATGATCAGTCCCATACAGTACAGACAGTAGCAGTACCGCAGCCACAGCATGCTCAGACACAGCCCGCTGCCGCAACACGACAAGTATCACAACAGATGTACCAGTATGCCCAGTCGGCATATCCAGATTATCAGCGTTATACATGAAACAGCCTAGGAAGGGAAAGTGATTTGCCTCTTATTGAAATTCCTGTAGATCAAGAAGGTCCTTATGTACATAGTCACGTATTAGGAAAAGACAGAAAGTTTTTAATTGACACAGGGGCAAGTCGCACTACTATAAGTCATAATGAAGTTCCAGGGGCACCCCTCTCAGGCTCACAGAATGTTTCCCTTGGTTTTTCAGGACAGCCTATTGTAAATGAAGTATCAGAACCAGTACCACTAGCTGTGGGTCCATTATCTCGAGTTACAGATTTGTTACTTACGAAATCATGTCCCGAAAATCTGTTAGGAATTAAAACACTGAAGGCTCTAGGAGCTATAATTTGCTGTTCCCCGGAGGGAGTCAGACTCTTTCTACGGGATTTCAAGGGTCATTATGTTCTACGTGACTTTGATGTCAGACTGAAAAATGTACCAGATCACTTATGGGCAAAAGGCCCAGCTGATGTAGGTTGTATGCATATCACACCATACCGTGTTACACTCAAGACAGGAGTTGTTCTACCCAGAATCAGACAATACAAGTTACCACCCGATGCTGTAGTGGCTTTACTGAAAATCATTGAAGAGCTTATTGCCCAAGGAGTGGTCGTAGAGACCGACTCCAATATCTGTAATTCGCCTATCATTCCAATTCTTAAACGTACAGACCGCAATGCACCGCCAGTATACCGGCTGGTGATTGATCTTCGAGAACTGAACAAATGCATTGTACCACAGTATCCTGTGGTCCCCGATATCTCCTCCCTGTTGACTGCTATTGATTCAGAAGCAACGTTCTTTACTGTGATAGATCTCAAGAACGCTTTCTTCAGTGTACCTATTGATCCGGAGAGCCAATATCTCTTCGGATTCAGTTTAAATGGACGAAGTTTCAAATTTTCCCGCGCACCTCAAGGATTTACAGAAAGCCCCAGCATCTATAGTCAAGCACTGAAAAGACAACTAGATTGTATCCAAATGCCAGTTAATACCGCTTTACTACAGTACGTCGATGATCTGCTGATCACCGCACGAAGTGAGCCCGAATGTGAACAAGCATCTCTGATAGTTTTGCATTTCCTAGCCGACAAGGGACACAAGGTGTCTCCTTCGAAGCTACAATTCTGTGTTCAGCAAGTTGTGTACTTGGGTCACTTGCTGTCCAAAGTGGGGAGACAGCTCACTCCCGATCGCATTCAGTTAATTGTAAACATGCCACGACCCCAGACGCAAAAGGAAGTACGGGCCTTCATAGGCCTCACCTCGTACTGCAGACAATGGATTCCCCAATATGCATTTCTAGCTAAACCACTCATCCAGTTAACGACACAGGAGGCAGCGACTTCGACTGTCCTCCCTTGGACTCAGGAACACACACAAGCCTTTGAGGAATTAAAGAAAGCTTTATGCCAAGCACCAGTTTTAGCGACACCATGTTACAGCAAACCGTTTACACTTTTTGTTACAGAACGTGACGGTACAGCATTGTCTGTCCTCACTCAAGATCAAGCAGGTTCACATAAGCCTTGCGCTTATTTTTCAAGCACATTGGATTCAGTAGCACAGGCACTTCCTGCATGCTTAAAGTCAGTAGCAGCAACAGCGTTAGCAATCAGACAAAGCGATTCAATTGTTTTAGGTCATCAGTTAACAGTACAAGTTCCACACTCTGTAGAGGTTCTGTTAAACAGAACCCAGACTCAACACTTAACTATAGCACGACTGACAGGTTACGAATTGACATTATTCCAGCCACACATAGAAATCAGACGCTGCAGTATCTTGAATCCAGCAACATTGTTACCTACAGTTATGACAGATCCAGCTCCACATGATTGTATAGAGATTATTAATGCAGTAACAAAGCCCAGACGAGATTTAACAGATGTTCCATTGACAAATCCAGACCTGACACTTTATGTGGATGGTTCATGCATGAGAACAAGTACAGGAGAGTTAGTGGCCGCATATGCCGTGACCACTGAAACTGAAGTTAAGGAAACACATCGTATTGATACACTGTCTGCTCAAGCGGCAGAGCTCATCGCTCTGACCCGAGCCTGTATTCTAGCGAAGAACAGAAATGTTAACATATACACAGATTCCCGTTATGCGTTCGGAGTCGTACACGACTTTGGTATGCTCTGGCAAGAACGAGGTTTTCTGACCTCTCATGGTACAAAGATACAGCACGGTCCACTCATTCAAGCACTGTTAGAAGCAATACATCTGCCTTCAGCCATTTCAGTCATGAAGTGTAAGGCACATACTAAAGCCACAGATTCTGTTTCCCAGGGTAATGACCTGGCAGATCAGACAGCAAAACATACAGCACTGACTCACACTCAGACAACTGATACGATAAAGACAACAGATCCGACAAACTGCATGACAGTCAGAGATCCCACACTAGATGTTATTGACATTCAGACACATGCTACTGCAGACGAAATAAAGAAATGGATCGAACTAGGAGGGATCCAGACAGATCAAGGTTGGATGACGGGAAAATCTACATGGTTTCTCCCTGACTCTATGGTTCAAGTCATGATAAATACAGCACATAGTCCTGCCCACCTGGGAGAGAAAGCCATGTTAGACAGTTTGCAAAATCTCTGGTACAATAAACACTTACGAGCAGCCGCAAAACAGAAAGTGCGTACTTGCATGATCTGTTGTCAGTTCAATCCAGGTAAAAGCATCCCTGTAGAGCAAGGTGGATTTCATCCTCCCGATCACCCTTTTGAAGTTCTCCAGATGGATTATATCCAGATGGACCGTTGTCGAGGATTTAAATATGTTCTCGTAGTTGTCTGTGCTCTGTCCCGCTGGACCGAAGCATACCCAGTCCCAGATTACACTGCTCCGACCACTGCCAAACAGTTGGTTCGTGAATTTTTCCCACGGTACGGCTTGCCCCGTGTCGTGTACTCAGATAACGGTCAGCCATTCTCGTCTGCCCTAATGAAAGAAGTCTCCTTGTTATTAGGATACCAGTGGAAGTTCCATTGTGTCCGACATCCAGAAGCTGCAGGCCTTGTTGAAAGGCATAATCAGACATTAAAGATTCGCCTTGCCAAAATATGTCAGGAAAAAGGGGTCGACTGGATAGTCGCCCTGCCGGTGGCACTATTCTATATGAGAATGGTCGCCCATTCGAGATCAGGGCTATCTCCGTACGAAGTGGTCTTTGGTAGACCACCGAATATGTGGGGGACGCCCATTCCTAAAAAGATAACCGATGTTGATTCTAATATGTTGACAGATTACCTTGCCTCCTTGATGTCTGCACTCCAATCATGTCGTTCACAGGTTGCCGCAGCCTTCCCTGA
This sequence comes from Lissotriton vulgaris, assembly GCF_964263255.1. Taxonomy (NCBI): domain Eukaryota; kingdom Metazoa; phylum Chordata; class Amphibia; order Caudata; family Salamandridae; genus Lissotriton; species Lissotriton vulgaris. Next base: position 79,159 of record NW_028244629.1, read on the forward strand.
CAACACCGATGTGAAGGAGCATGACGTCCGCCCCGGAGATGTTGTTTTAGTCCGAAACTTCGACAGGAAAAGTCCGTTGGAGCCCCGCTGGAAGTCTCCGAAGACCGTTCTACTTACGACAAGGACCGCAGTCAAGTTGGAAGGAAGAAAGGGGTGGGTCCACCTAAGCCATATCAAAACATTCCCAGGACTGAAACCGGAACAAGACACACCCACCCCCACCAGAGACTGTGATCCCAAAGACTTCTCCGATTCCAAACGAGAAAAAACTCCTCAAGAACAATATCGTATGAAGTTACGATCTAGCAAGTCAGACAGTTTAATTGTTTAAGTCCTCCCCTAGGTGAATCGGTTAAATAGTTTCTGACATGTATCCCCTAGATCGAGTTAGAGAGAGAGAGGAAAAGAAAAGAACATACTGCAAATCACTTCGTAGTCACTGCATAGTGACACTAATAATTATGTTTATTCTAAGTATATTAATAATTGTTGCTAGCATCTTGTTACCTATATACTATCCTATTTTCAAGCGTGAACAATCTGCTTACAATGTCTCTGCTGAACACACTTTTAGTGAGTTACCTCCTCATGAGCTTTCCTACAGACTTGCGCTGCGCAACAATACATTCATTAGTATGTTACATCATTCTCATCAAACTAACAATGCTACAAATTGCTGGATATGTGGCCGACTCCCTCCCTACCAGAATTACAAGGGAGCGCTGCCTCTCTTTCCGTATCCGTTCACTCACAATGGCTCCTGCGGAGCATGGTTTAAGATAATTAATTCTTTAGATCCCGACATTGCTGTTTTCGATGGGGGTTGGGTTTGGGGAAACCTGAACTTGGTCCTACTAGACGTCTGTTACCCGGATAAGGAGGGACTGCCCATTAGAATAGGAACTGATCTAGAAAATGAAGTATATGGATTAGGTAATTATACAATTAGCCTTATGATTCTTACTGTCGAATCCGAAGCCGCACCAGTTCTACCTATTATGTCAGTACTGCCAGTCACTGGTGAATTATGTATCAAGAAGAAAGGTTCAGTACACTTAGGTCATAGTAAATGCACTACTGTGGTCGAATTCAGTGATGATGGAAAGTCATCTTTCAAAGCTATCAGTCATTCTTACTTTGTGTGTGGTCATACCGCATACATTCGTCTACCTCCAGATTGGGATGGTACCTGTTACATTGCATTCCTTCTGCCACCTGTTTTTCTAGCTCCTTCTGATTACCATAGAAATAGTAATCTAGTAAAGAATAGACCCAGAAGAGATGCCCCCCTTGTCGACTACACAGAAACGGCATGGGAACAGTACACTGACTTTAATAAAGGATTCTTTTTCTTTTTAGGCCCTGTCCAGAATAGTAAATTAATACGCAGATTAACTAGAACACTTGAAGCCGTAGTAAATGAAACTACCTCCGCCTTAGGTAACTTAACAGAAGAGCAGTCCGCTATGCGGGTTGTTGTCCTTCAGAATCGTCTTGTAATTGACGTCATCTTGGCAGATAGAGGTGGAGCCTGTAAGGTCATCGGGTCAAGCTGCTGTGTTTTCATTCCACAGAATGCACCATCTGTATATCAAGCTATCACCCGTCTTCATAAAATTGCAAATCAGATACATCAGAATCCAGGCACCTGGACTTGGTCCGGTTGGTTCTGGACAACGTTAACAGCTTGGGGATGGAAGATCCTATCCTTCCTAGGCATTGGCCTAGTCCTAGTATTTAGTTGCTGCCTGTGCCTACAGTGTGGGCCAGCGATTTGTGGACTATGTGCCACTTCTTGTATTGAACATTCCAGTTTCCACTCAAAACGTAACCGAAAGAAAGAAGAACAAATGATGTTACAAGAACAGACTGATCGATTCATGAGGATCGATATTTCATGAAGGGTCCGTAGGGAACAAGGAGGGAATGAGGAAAATTAAATTTTGGCCATGATGTGTTCCCTAGCGCGTACCCCACCGACTCCATGTACCAGCTTAAAGTGCATGTAACTTCCGTCCTGTGCCAGCTATGAAGACGCAAATACATTTGCGTCCACCGTCAACTTGTCCTCTTTCAGATGCACCCTGAATGGATTATATAGTCCGTTCCTAAGTATGCTATGCCAACGTCTTTTTATAGTACACTTTTCACTTTTTCCTGCTCTAGCCAGAGTAGGCCCTGAATTCCTGCCATCTGAACCTCTTTTGTGGCTCCTGGCTCTGCCCAGGCTACCTCTGTACTCGTGAACTCTGTCCCACATTCAGCGCGGCCCCTCGCGCTCAGCTCAAGCCTGCTTTCTGCCAAGACTGACTATAACCTTCGAGTTATCTGTTCCGCTCCCCGAGAATACATTCCTGCCTACTAGATCCTGTAAACATCCTCTCCAGCTGCAGAGCCAAAAGGGCCGACCTGTCTTAATGCAAGTAATTCATAGCCTCCGTTGCCATGCTTCCATGGAAGGCCCCGTGCCCCCACGCTTCACATGTAGACACTCAGGCGCTCATATACGCATTCACAGTTAGCATAGAATAGCTTCTACCCTAGAGACCTTTCCGCCCAGATAGTATAGTTCCTAAACATCAGATATCAGATATGATAGAAGTACAAGTTGATCTGACATGCCAGACTTCTGTCTCTTTTCCGTCAGTGTAAATGTCAAGTCCCCTGCACCCCGTCAATCACACGTCATGCAGCTGCGCGCGCATCCAAGCTTCTGATTTCTGCTGACATTGCAACATTCTGTTAGCACCACCCCTTGGTGCCACCCACTTGCGTCACCTATCAGTGACGTTTCTAGCACACACCTCTAGTTCACGCCTAGTTTACGCCTCTTGATGATGTATTGGTACCACGTGTATACTGTTATCTTGTCTTCTCTCAGCTGTTACGCCTCTTACATTGAACTTTATGATGTAAATCAAGTATATAAGCTATGTATTGTCAATAAACGACAGCGCGCTCATCTATCCCTTCTGACACCCCTGTGGTGGTCAGAACATGATATCCTGATTCCTTTATGAGGAATAAAACCCTTAGAAACTCTAACACCACGGACTCTGTTTTCTTTCCTTCTGATTGAGTTATCATTGATTAAGTACTTACCTGCATAGAAATTAAGAGAGTAAATTAATTATTTACGTCAACCTGTTTTGTTTGCAATTGCCACCATAGGTGTGCTGGGGATGCTCAGACGTGTGTCCCAGGCACTCCACACCACTGGAGTCAAGCTAGCCGGGCTGATGAGAGGTGTTACCTCGAAACCGGTCCGGTCCTCGGATGCTTGATTCCGTTCTGGGAAGGACATGGCTTTTGTAGTTCGGACTGGACTGTTCCCATGGGGCACAGGGTCAGAGCTGATTTGCATATCGCCATTGTCTAACCCAGGGTGGTGTGGAGTGCAAAAAAACGATGGATTTGGGCCTAGATCTTTTGACTGGGTTGAATGTGTGACATTGATCCACATTCGGTCCATCCCCTGTTTTGTTTGCAATTGCCGCCATAAGTGTGCTGGGGATGCTCAGACGTGGGTCCCAGGCACTCCACACCACTGGAGTCAAGCTAGCCGGGCTGATGAGAGGTGTTACCTCGAAACTGGTCCGGTCCTCGGATGCTTGATTCCGTTCGGGGAAGGACATGGCTTTTGTAGTTCAGACTGGACTGTTCCCATGGGGCACAGGGTCAGAGCTGATTTGCATATCGCCATTGTCTAACCCAGGGTTGTGTGGAGTGCAAAAAAACGATGGATTTGGGCTCAGATCTTTTGACTGGGTTGAATGTGTGACATTGATCCACATTCGGTCCATCACCTGTTTTGTTTGCAATTGCCGCCATAAGTGTGCTGGGGATGCTCAGACGTGGGTCCCAGGCACTCCACACCACTGGAGTCAAGCTAGCCGGGCTGATGAGAGGTGTTACCTTGAAACCGGTCCGGTCCTCGGATGCTTGATTCCGTTCTGGGAAGGACATGGCTTTTGTAGTTCGGACTGGACTGTTCCCATGGGGCACAGGGTCAGAGCTGATTTGCATATCGCCATTGTCTAACCCAGGGTGGTGTGGAGTGCAAAAAAACGATGGATTTGGGCCCAGATCTTTTGACTGGGGTGAATGTGTGACATTGATCCACATTCGGTCCATCACCTGTTTTGTTTGCAATTGCCGCCATAGGTGTGCTGGGGATGCTCAGACGTGTGTCCCAGGCACTCCACACCACTGGAGTCAAGCTAGCCGGGCTGATGAGAGGTGTTACCTCGAAACCGGTCCGGTCCTCGGATGCTTGATTCCGTTCTGGGAAGGACATGGCTTTTGTAGTTCGGACTGGACTGTTCCCATGGGGCACAGGGTCAGAGCTGATTTGCATATCGCCATTGTCTAACCCAGGGTGGTGTGGAGTGCAAAAAAACGATGGATTTGGGCCTAGATCTTTTGACTGGGTTGAATGTGTGACATTGATCCACATTCGGTCCATCACCTGTTTTGTTTGCAATTGCCGCCATAAGTGTGCTGGGGATGCTCAGACGTGGGTCCCAGGCACTCCACACCACTGGAGTCAAGCTAGCCGGGCTGATGAGAGGTGTTACCTCGAAACTGGTCCGGTCCTCGGATGCTTGATTCCGTTCTGGGAAGGACATGGCTTTTGTAGTTCAGACTGGACTGTTCCCATGGGGCACAGGGTCAGAGCTGATTTGCATATCGCCATTGTCTAACCCAGGGTTGTGTGGAGTGCAAAAAAACGATGGATTTGGGCCCAGATCTTTTGACTAGGTTGAATGTATGACATTGATCCACATTCGGTCCATCACCTGTTTTGTTTGCAATTGCCGCCATAAGTGTGCTGGGGATGCTCAGACGTGGGTCCCAGGCACTCCACACCACTGGAGCCAAGCTAGCCGGGCTGATGAGAGTTGTTACCTCGAAACCGGTCCGGTCCTCGGATGCTTGATTCCCTTCTGGGAAGGACATGGCTTTTGTAGTTCGGACTGGACTGTTCCCATGGGGCACAGGGTCAGAGCTGATTTGCATATCGCCATTGTCTAACCTAGGGTGGTGTGGAGTGCAAAAAAACGATGGATTTGGGCCTAGATCTTTTGACTGGGTTGAATGTGTGACATTGATCCACATTCGGTCCATCACCTGTTTTGTTTGCAATTGCCGCCATAAGTGTGCTGGGGATGCTCAGACGTGGGTCCCAGGCACTCCACACCACTGGAGTCAAGCTAGCTGGGCTGATGAGAGGTGTTACCTCGAAACCGGTCCGGTCCTCGGATGCTTGATTCCGTTCTGGGAAGGACATGGCTTTTGTTGTTCAGACTGGACTGTTCCCATGGGGCACAGGGTCAGAGCTGATTTGCATATCGCCATTGTCTAACCCAGGGTGGTGTGGAGTGCAAAAAAACGATGGATTTGGGCCCAGATCTTTTGACTGGGTTGAATGTGTGACATTGATCCACATTCGGTCCATCACCTGTTTTGTTTGCAATTGCCGCCATAAGTGTGCTGGGGATGCTCAGACGTGGGTCCCAGGCACTCCACACCACTTGAGCCAAGCTAGCCGGGCTGATGAGAGGTGCTACCTCGAAACCGGTCCGGTCCTCGGATGCTTGATTCCATTCTGGGAAGGACATGGCTTTTGTAGTTCGGACTGGACTGTTCCCATGGGGCACAGGGTCAGAGCTGATTTGCATATCGCCATTGTCTAACCCAGGGTGGTGTGGAGTGCAAAAAAACGATGGATTTGGGCCCAGATCTTTTGACTGGGTTGAATGTGTGACATTGATCCACATTCGGTCCATCACCTGTTTTGTTTGCAATTGCCGCCATAAGTGTGCTGGGGATGCTCAGACGTGGGTCCCAGGCACTCCACACCACTGGAGTCAAGCTAGCCGGGCTGATGAGAGATGTTACCTCGAAACCGGTCCGGTCCTCGGATGCTTGATTCCGTTCTGGGAAGGACATGGCTTTTGTAGTTCGGACTGGACTGTTCCCATGGGGCACAGGGTCAGAGCTGATTTGCATATCGCAATTGTCTAACCCAGGGTGGTGTGGAGTGCAAAAAAACGATGGATTTGGGCCTAGATCTTTTGACTGGGTTGAATGTGTGACATTGATCCACATTCGGTCCATCACCTGTTTTGTTTGCAATTGGCGCCATAAGTGTGCTGGGGATGCTCAGACGTGGGTCCCAGGCACTCCACACCACTGGAGTCAAGCTAGCCGGGCTGATGAGAGGGGTTACCTCGAAACCGGTCCGGTCCTCGGATGCTTGATTCCGTTCTGGGAAGGACATGGCTTTTGTAGTTCGGACTGGACTGTTCCCATGGGGCACAGGGTCAGAGCTGATTTGCATATCGCCATTGTCTAACCCAGGGTGGTGTGGAGTGCAAAAAAACGATGGATTTGGGCCCAGATCTTTTGACTGGGTTGAATGTGTGACATTGATCCACATTCGGTCCATCACCTGTTTTGTTTGCAATTGCCACCATAGGTGTGCTGGGGATGCTCAGACGTGTGTCCCAGGCACTCCACACCACTGGAGTCAAGCTAGCCGGGCTGATGAGAGGTGTTACCTCGAAACCGGTCCGGTCCTCGGATGCTTGATTCCGTTCTGGGAAGGACATGGCTTTTGTAGTTCGGACTGGACTGTTCCCATGGGGTACAGGGTCAGAGCTGATTTGCATATCGCCATTGTCTAACCCAGGGTGGTGTGGAGTGCAAAAAAACGATGGATTTGGGCCTAGATCTTTTGACTGGGTTGAATGTGTGACATTGATCCACATTCGGTCCATCACCTGTTTTGTTTGCAATTGCCGCCATAAGTGTGCTGGGGATGCTCAGACGTGGGTCCCAGGCACTCCACACCACTGGAGTCAAGCTAGCCGGGCTGATGAGAGGTGTTACCTCGAAACTGGTCCGGTCCTCGGATGCTTGATTCCGTTCTGGGAAGGACATGGCTTTTGTAGTTCAGACTGGACTGTTCCCATGGGGCACAGGGTCAGAGCTGATTTGCATATCGCCATTGTCTAACCCAGGGTTGTGTGGAGTGCAAAAAAACGATGGATTTGGGCCCAGATCTTTTGACTGGGTTGAATGTATGACATTGATCCACATTCGGTCCATCACCTGTTTTGTTTGCAATTGCCGCCATAAGTGTGCTGGGGATGCTCAGACGTGGGTCCCAGGCACTCCACACCACTGGAGCCAAGCTAGCCGGGCTGATGAGAGGTGTTACCTCGAAACCGGTCCGGTCCTCGGATGCTTGATTCCCTTCTGGGAAGGACATGGCTTTTGTAGTTCGGACTGGACTGTTCCCATGGGGCACAGGGTCAGAGCTGATTTGCATATCGCCATTGTCTAACCCAGGGTGGTGTGGAGTGCAAAAAAACGATGGATTTGGGCCCAGATCTTTTGACTGGGTTAAATGTGTGACATTGATCCACATTCGGTCCATCACCTGTTTTGTTTGCAATTGCCGCCATAAGTGTGCTGGGGATGCTCAGACGTGGGTCCCAGGCACTCCACACCACTGGAGTCAAGCTAGCCGGGCTGATGAGAGGTGTTACCTCGAAACCGGTCCGGTCCTCGGATGCTTGATTCCGTTCTGGGAAGGACATGGCTTTTGTAGTTCGGACTGGACTGTTCCCATGGGGCACAGGGTCAGAGCTGATTTGCATATCGCCATTATCTAACCCAGGGTGGTGTGGAGTGCAAAAAAACGATGGATTTGGGCCTAGATCTTTTGACTGGGTTGAATGTGTGACATTGATACACATTCGGTCCATCACCTGTTTTGTTTGCAATTGCCGCCATAAGTGTGCTGGGGATGCTCAGACGTGGGTCCCAGGCACTCCACACCACTGGAGTCAAGCTAGCCGGGCTGATGAGAGATGTTACCTCGAAACCGGTCCGGTCCTCGGATGCTTGATTCCGTTCTGGGAAGGACATGGCTTTTGTAGTTCGGACTGGACTGTTCCCATGGGGCACAGGGTCAGAGCTGATTTGCATATCGCCATTGTCTAACCCAGGGTGGTGTGGAGTGCAAAAAAACGATGGATTTGGGCTCAGATATTTTGACTGGGTTGAATGTGTGACATTGATCCACATTCGGTCCATCACCTGTTTTGTTTGCAATTGCCGCCATAAGTGTGCTGGGGATGCTCAGACGTGGGTCCCAGGCACTCCACACCACTGGAGTCAAGCTAGCCGGGCTGATGAGAGGTGTTACCTCGAAACCGGTCCGGTCCTCGGATGCTTGATTCCGTTCTGGGAAGGACATGGCTTTTGTAGTTCGGACTGGACTGTTCCCATGGGGCACAGGGTCAGAGCTGATTTGCATATCGCCATTGACTAACCCAGGGTGGTGTGGAGTGCAAAAAAAACGATGGATTTGGGCCTAGATCTTTTGACTGGGTTGAAAGTGTGACATTGATCCACATTCCGTCCATCACCTGTTTTGTTTGCAATTGCCGCCATAAGTGTGCTGGGGATGCTCAGACGTGGGTCCCAGGCACTCCACACCACTGGAGTCAAGCTAGCCGGGCTGATGAGAGGTGTTACCTCGAAACCGGTCCGGTCCTCGGATGCTTGATTCCGTTCTGGGAAGGACATGGCTTTTGTAGTTCGGACTGGACTGTTCCCATGGGGCACAGGGTCAGAGCTGATTTGCATATCGCCATTGTCTATCCCAGGGTGGTGTGGAGTGCAAAAAAACGATGGATTTGGGCTCAGATCTTTTGACTGGGTTGAATGTGTGACATTGATCCACATTCGGTCCATCACCTGTTTTGTTTGCAATTGCCGCTATAAGTGTGCTGGGGATGCTCAGACGTGGGTCCCAGGCACTCCACACCACTGGAGTCAAGCTAGCCGGGCTGATGAGAGGTGTTACCTTGAAACCGGTCCGGTCCTCGGATGCTTGATTCCGTTCTGGGAAGGACATGGCTTTTGTAGTTCAGACTGGACTGTTCCAATGGGGCACAGGGTCAGAGCTGATTTGCATATCGCCATTGTCTAACCCAGGGTGGTGTGGAGTGCAAAAAAACGATGGATTTGGGCCCAGATCTTTTTACTGGGTTGAATGTATGACATTGATCCACATTCGGTCCATCACCTGCTTTGTTTGCAATTGCCGCCATAGGTGTGCTGGGGATGCTCAGACGTGTGTCCCAGGCACTCCACACCACTGGAGTCAAGCTAGCCGGGCTGATGAGAGGTGTTACCTCGAAACCGGTCCGGTCCTCGGATGCTTGATTCCGTTCTGGGAAGGACATGGCTTTTGTAGTTCGGACTGGACTGTTCCCATTGGGCACAGGGTCAGAGCTGATTTGCATATCGCCATTGTCTAACCCAGGGTGGTGTGGAGTGCAAAAAAACGATGGATTTGGGCCTAGATCTTTTGACTGGGTTGAATGTGTGACATTGATCCACATTCGGTCCATCACCTGTTTTGTTTGCAATTGCCGCCATAAGTGTGCTGGGGATGCTCAGACGTGGGTCCCAGGCACTCCACACCACTGGAGTCAAGCTAGCCGGGCTGATGAGAGGTGTTACCTCGAAACTGGTCCGGTCCTCGGATGCTTGATTCCGTTCTGGGAAGGACATGGCTTTTGTAGTTCAGACTGGACTGTTCCCATGGGGCACAGGGTCAGAGCTGATTTGCATATCGCCATTGTCTAACCCAGGGTTGTGTGGAGTGCAAAAAAACGATGGATTTGGGCCCAGATCTTTTGACTGGGTTGAATGTATGACATTGATCCACATTCGGTCCATCACCTGTTTTGTTTGCAATTGCCGCCATAAGTGTGCTGGGGATGCTCAGACGTGGGTCCCAGGCACTCCACACCACTGGAGCCAAGCTAGCCGGGCTGATGAGAGGTGTTACCTCGAAACCGGTCCGGTCCTCGGATGCTTGATTCCCTTCTGGGAAGGACATGGCTTTTGTAGTTCGGACTGGACTGTTCCCATGGGGCACAGGGTCAGAGCTGATTTGCATATCGCCATTGTCTAACCCAGGGTGGTGTGGAGTGCAAAAAAACTATGGATTTGGGCCCAGATCTTTTGACTGGGTTAAATGTGTGACATTGATCCACATTCGGTCCATCACCTGTTTTGTTTGCAATTGCCGCCATAAGTGTGCTGGGGATGCTCAGACGTGGGTCCCAGGCACTCCACACCACTGGAGTCAAGCTAGCCGGGCTGATGAGAGGTGTTACCTCGAAACCGGTCCGGTGTCCTCGGATGCTTGATTCCGTTCTGGGAAGGACATGGCTTTTGTAGTTCGGACTGGACTGTTCCCATGGGGCACAGGGTCAGAGCTGATTTGCATATCGCCATTGTCTAACCCAGGGTGGTGTGGAGTGCAAAAAAACGATGGATTTGGGCTCAGATCTTTTGACTGGGTTGAATGTGTGACATTGATCCACATTCGGTCCATCACCTGTTTTGTTTGCAATTGCCGCCATAAGTGTGCTGGGGATGCTCAGACGTGGGTCCCAGGCACTCCACACCACTGGAGTCAAGCTAGCCGGGCTGATGAGAGGTGTTACCTTGAAACCGGTCCGGTCCTCGGATGCTTGATTCCGTTCTGGGAAGGACATGGCTATTGTAGTTCAGACTGGACTGTTCCCATGGGGCACAGGGTCAGAGCTGATTTGCATATCGCCATTGTCTAACCCAGGGTGGTGTGGAGTGCAAAAAAACGATGGATTTGGGCCCAGATCTTTTGACTGGGGTGAATGTGTGACATTGATCCACATTCGGTCCATCACCTGTTTTGTTTGCAATTGCCGCCATAGGTGTGCTGGGGATGCTCAGACGTGTGTCCCAGGCACTCCACACCACTGGAGTCAAGCTAGCCGGGCTGATGAGAGGTGTTACCTCGAAACCGGTCCGGTCCTCGGATGCTTGATTCCGTTCTGGGAAGGACATGGCTTTTGTAGTTCGGACTGGACTGTTCCCATGGGGCACAGGGTCAGAGCTGATTTGCATATCGCCATTGTCTAACCCAGGGTGGTGTGGAGTGCAAATAAACGATGGATTTGGGCCTAGATCTTTTGACTGGGTTGAATGTGTGACATTGATCCACATTCGGTCCATCACCTGTTTTGTTTGCAATTGCCGCCATAAGTGTGCTGGGGATGCTTAGACGTGGGTCCCAGGCACTCCACACCACTGGAGTCAAGCTAGCCGGGCTGATGAGAGGTGTTTCCTCGAAACTGGTCCGGTCCTCGGATGCTTGATTCCGTTCTGGGAAGGACATGGCTTTTGTAGTTCAGACTGGACTGTTCCCATGGGGCACAGGGTCAGAGCTGATTTGCATATCGCCATTGTCTAACCCAGGGTTGTGTGGAGTGCAAAAAAACGATGGATTTGGGCACAGATCTTTTGACTGGGTTGAATGTGTGACATTGATCCACATTCGGTCCATCACCTGTTTTGTTTGCAATTACCGCCATAAGTGTGCTGGGGATGCTCAGACGTGGGTCCCAGGCACTCCACACCACTGGAGTCAAGCTAGCCGGGCTGATGAGAGGTGTTACCTTGAAACCGGTCCGGTCCTCGGATGCTTGATTCCGTTCTGGGAAGGACATGGCTTTTGTAGTTCAGACTGGACTGTTCCCATGGGGCACAGGGTCAGAGCTGATTTGCATATCGCCATTGTCTAACCCAGGGTGGTGTGGAGTGCAAAAAAACGATGGATTTGGGCCCAGATCTTTTGACTGGGGTGAATGTGTGACATTGATCCACATTCGGTCCATCACCTGTTTTGTTTGCAATTGCCGCCATAGGTGTGCTGGGGATGCTCAGACGTGTGTCCCAGGCACTCCACACCACTGGAGTCAAGCTAGCCGGGCTGATGAGAGGTGTTACCTCGAAACCGGTCCGGTCCTCGGATGCTTGATTCCGTTCTGGGAAGGACATGGCTTTTGTAGTTCGGACTGGACTGTTCCCATGGGGCACAGGGTCAGAGCTGATTTGCATATCGCCATTGTCTAACCCAGGGTGGTGTGGAGTGCAAAAAAACGATGGATTTGGGCCTAGATCTTTTGACTGGGTTGAATGTGTGACATTGATCCACATTCGGTCCATCACCTGTTTTGTTTGCAATTGCCGCCATAAGTGTGCTGGGGATGCTCAGACGTGGGTCCCAGGCACTCCACACCACTGGAGTCAAGCTAGCCGGGCTGATGAGAGGTGTTACCTCGAAACTGGTCCGGTCCTCGGATGCTTGATTCCATTCTGGGAAGGACATGGCTTTCGTAGTTCAGACTGGACTGTTCCCATGGGGCACAGGGTCAGAGCTGATTTGCATATCGCCATTGTCTAACCCAGGGTTGTGTGGAGTGCAAAAAAACGATGGATTTGGGCCCAGATCTTTTGACTAGGTTGAATGTATGACATTGATCCACATTCGGTCCATCACCTGTTTTGTTTGCAATTGCCGCCATAAGTGTGCTGGGGATGCTCAGACGTGGGTCCCAGGCACTCCACACCACTGGAGTCAAGCTAGCCGGGCTGATGAGAGGTGTTACCTCGAAACCGGTCCGGTCCTCGGATGCTTGATTCCGTTCTGGGAAGGACATGGCTTTTGTAGTTCGGACTGGACTGTTCCCATGGGGCACAGGGTCAGAGCTGATTTGCATATCGCCATTGTCTAACCCAGGGTTGTGTGGAGTGCAAAAAAACGATGGATTTGGGCCAAGATCTTTTGACTGGGTTGAATGTATGACATTGATCCACATTCGGTCCATCACCTGTTTTGTTTGCAATTGCCGCCATAAGTGTGCTGGGGATGCTCAGACGTGGGTCCCAGGCACTCCACACCACTGGAGCCAAGCTAGCCGGGCTGATGAGAGGTGTTACCTCGAAACCGGTCCGGTCCTCGGATGCTTGATTCCCTTCTGGGAAGGACATGGCTTTTGTAGTTCGGACTGGACTGTTCCCATGGGGCACAGGGTCAGAGCTGATTTGCATATCGCCATTGTCTAACCCAGGGTGGTGTGGAGTGCAAAAAAACTATGGATTTGGGCCCAGATCTTTTGACTGGGTTAAATGTGTGACATTGATCCACATTCGGTCCATCACCTGTTTTGTTTGCAATTGCCGCCATAAGTGTGCTGGGGATGCTCAGACGTGGGTCCCAGGCACTCCACACCACTGGAGTCAAGCTAGCCGGGCTGATGAGAGGTGTTACCTCGAAACCGGTCCGGTGTCCTCGGATGCTTGATTCCGTTCTGGGAAGGACATGGCTTTTGTAGTTCGGACTGGACTGTTCCCATGGGGCACAGGGTCAGAGCTGATTTGCATATCGCCATTGTCTAACCCAGGGTGGTGTGGAGTGCAAAAAAACGATGGATTTGGGCTCAGATCTTTTGACTGGGTTGAATGTGTGACATTGATCCACATTCGGTCCATCACCTGTTTTGTTTGCAATTGCCGCCATAAGTGTGCTGGGGATGCTCAGACGTGGGTCCCAGGCACTCCACACCACTGGAGTCAAGCTAGCCGGGCTGATGAGAGGTGTTACCTTGAAACCGGTCCGGTCCTCGGATGCTTGATTCCGTTCTGGGAAGGACATGGCTATTGTAGTTCAGACTGGACTGTTCCCATGGGGCACAGGGTCAGAGCTGATTTGCATATCGCCATTGTCTAACCCAGGGTGGTGTGGAGTGCAAAAAAACGATGGATTTGGGCCCAGATCTTTTGACTGGGGTGAATGTGTGACATTGATCCACATTCGGTCCATCAACTGTTTTGTTTGCAATTGCCGCCATAGGTGTGCTGGGGATGCTCAGACGTGTGTCCCAGGCACTCCACACCACTGGAGTCAAGCTAGCCGGGCTGATGAGAGGTGTTACCTCGAAACCGGTCCGGTCCTCGGATGCTTGATTCCGTTCTGGGAAGGACATGGCTTTTGTAGTTCGGACTGGACTGTTCCCATGGGGCACAGGGTCAGAGCTGATTTGCATATCGCCATTGTCTAACCCAGGGTGGTGTGGAGTGCAAAAAAACGATGGATTTGGGCCTAGATCTTTTGACTGGGTTGAATGTGTGACATTGATCCACATTCGGTCCATCACCTGTTTTGTTTGCAATTGCCGCCATAAGTGTGCTGGGGATGCTTAGACGTGGGTCCCAGGCACTCCACACCACTGGAGTCAAGCTAGCCGGGCTGATGAGAGGTGTTACCTCGAAACTGGTCCGGTCCTCGGATGCTTGTTTCCGTTCTGGGAAGGACATGGCTTTTGTAGTTCAGACTGGACTGTTCCCATGGGGCACAGGGTCAGAGCTGATTTGCATATCGCCATTGTCTAACCCAGGGTTGTGTGGAGTGCAAAAAAACGATGGATTTGGGCACAGATCTTTTGACTGGGTTGAATGTGTGACATTGATCCACATTCGGTCCATCACCTGTTTTGTTTGCAATTACCGCCATAAGTGTGCTGGGGATGCTCAGACGTGGGTCCCAGGCACTCCACACCACTGGAGTCAAGCTAGCCGGGCTGATGAGAGGTGTTACCTTGAAACCGGTCCGGTCCTCGGATGCTTGATTCCGTTCTGGGAAGGACATGGCTTTTGTAGTTCAGACTGGACTGTTCCCATGGGGCACAGGGTCAGAGCTGATTTGCATATCGCCATTGTCTAACCCAGGGTGGTGTGGAGTGCAAAAAAACGATGGATTTGGGCCCAGATCTTTTGACTGGGGTGAATGTGTGACATTGATCCACATTCGGTCCATCACCTGTTTTGTTTGCAATTGCCGCCATAGGTGTGCTGGGGATGCTCAGACGTGTGTCCCAGGCACTCCACACCACTGGAGTCAAGCTAGCCGGGCTGATGAGAGGTGTTACCTCGAAACCGGTCCGGTCCTCGGATGCTTGATTCCGTTCTGGGAAGGACATGGCTTTTGTAGTTCGGACTGGACTGTTCCCATGGGGCACAGGGTCAGAGCTGATTTGCATATCGCCATTGTCTAACCCAGGGTGGTGTGGAGTGCAAAAAAACGATGGATTTGGGCCTAGATCTTTTGACTGGGTTGAATGTGTGACATTGATCCACATTCGGTCCATCACCTGTTTTGTTTGCAATTGCCGCCATAAGTGTGCTGGGGATGCTCAGACGTGGGTCCCAGGCACTCCACACCACTGGAGTCAAGCTAGCCGGGCTGATGAGAGGTGTTACCTCGAAACTGGTCCGGTCCTCGGATGCTTGATTCCATTCTGGGAAGGACATGGCTTTCGTAGTTCAGACTGGACTGTTCCCATGGGGCACAGGGTCAGAGCTGATTTGCATATCGCCATTGTCTAACCCAGGGTTGTGTGGAGTGCAAAAAAACGATGGATTTGGGCCCAGATCTTTTGACTAGGTTTAATGTATGACATTGATCCACATTCGGTCCATCACCTGTTTTGTTTGCAATTGCCGCCATAAGTGTGCTGGGGATGCTCAGACTTGGGTCCCAGGCACTCCACACCACTGGAGCCAAGCTAGCCGGGCTGATGAGAGGTGTTACCTCGAAACCGGTCCGGTCCTCGGATGCTTGATTCCCTTCTGGGAAGGACATGGCTTTTGTAGTTTGGACTGGACTGTTCCCATGGGGCACAGGGTCAGAGCTGATTTGCATATCGCCATTGTCTAACCCAGGGTGGTGTGGAGTGCAAAAAAACGATGGATTTGGGCCCAGATCTTTTGACTGGGTTAAATGTGTGACATTGATCCACATTCGGTCCATCACCTGTTTTGTTTGCAATTGCCGCCATAAGTGTGCTGGGGATGCTCAGACGTGGGTCCCAGGCACTCCACACCACTGGAGTCAAGCTGGCCGGGCTGATGAGAGGTGTTACCTCGAAACCGGTCCGGTCCTCGGATGCTTGATTCCGTTCTGGGAAGGACATGGCTTTTGTAGTTCGGACTGGACTGTTCCCATGGGGCACAGGGTCAGAGCTGATTTGCATATCGCCATTATCTAACCCAGGGTGGTGTGGAGTGCAAAAAAACGATGGATTTGGGCCTAGATCTTTTGACTGGGTTGAATGTGTGACATTGATACACATTCGGTCCATCACCTGTTTTGTTTGCAATTGCCGCCATAAGTGTGCTGGGGATGCTCAGACGTGGGTCCCAGGCACTCCACACCACTGGAGTCAAGCTAGCCGGGCTGATGAGAGATGTTACCTCGAAACCGGTCCGGTCCTCGGATGCTTGATTCCGTTCTGGGAAGGACATGGCTTTTGTAGTTCGGACTGGACTGTTCCTATGGGGCACAGGGTCAGAGCTGATTTGCATATCGCCATTGTCTAACCCAGGGTGGTGTGGAGTGCAAAAAAACGATGGATTTGGGCTCAGATCTTTTGACTGGGTTGAATGTGTGACATTGATCCACATTTGGTCCATCACCTGTTTTGTTTGCAATTGCCGCTATAAGTGTGCTGGGGATGCTCAGACGTGGGTCCCAGGCACTCCACACCACTGGAGTCAAGCTAGCGGGCTATTGAGAGGTGTTACCTTGAAACCGGTCCGGTCCTCGGATGCTTAATTCCGTTCTGGGAAGGACATGGCTTTTGTAGTTCAGACTGGACTGTTCCCATGGGGCACAGGGTCAGAGCTGATTTGCATATCGCCATTGTCTAACCCAGGGTGGTTTGGAGTGCAAAAAAACGATGGATTTGGACCCAGATCTTTTGACTGGGGTGCATGTGTGACATTGATCCACATTCGGTCCATCACCTGTTTTGTTTGCAATTGCCGCCATAGGTGTGCTGGGGATGCTCAGATGTGTGTCCCAGGCACTCCACACCACTGGAGTCAAACTAGCCGGGCTGATGAGAGGTGTTACCTCGAAACCGGTCCGGTCCTCGGATGCTTGATTCCGTTCTTGGAAGGACATGGCTTTTGTAGTTCGGACTGGACTGTTCCCATGGGGCACAGGGTCAGAGCTGATTTGCATATCGCCATTGTCTAACCCAGGGTGGTGTGGAGTGCAAAAAAACGATGGATTTGAGCCCAGATCTTTTGACTGGGTTGAATGTGTGACATTGATCCACATTCGGTCCATCACCTGTTTTGTTTGTATTGCCGCCATAAGTGTGCTGGGGATGCTCAGACGTGGGTCCCAGGCACTCCACACCACTGGAGTCAAGCTAGCCGGGATGATGAGAGGTGTTACCTCGAAACCGGTCCGGTCCTTGGATGCTTGATTCCGTTCTGGGAAGGACATGGCTTTTGTAGTTCGGACTGGACTGTTCCCATGGGGCACAGGGTCAGAGCTGATTTGCATATCGCCATTGTCTAACCCAGGGTGGGGTGGAGTGCAAAAAAACGATGGATTTGGGCCCAGATCTTTTGACTGGGTTGAATGTGTGACATTGATCCACATTCGGTCCATCACCTGTTTTGTTTGCAATTGCCGCCATAAGTGTGCTGGGGATGCTCAGACGTGGGTCCCAGGCACTCCACACCACTGGAGTCAAGCTAGCCGGGATGATGAGAGGTGTTACCTCGAAACCGGTCCGGTCCTCGGATGCTTGATTCCGTTCTGGGAAGGACATGGCTTTTGTAGTTCGGACTGGACTGTTCCCATGGGGCACGGGGTCAGAGCTGATTTGCATATCGCCATTGTCTAACCCAGGGTGGTGTGGAGTGCAAAAAAACGATGGATTTGGGCCCAGATCTTTTGACTGGGTTGAATGTGTGACATTGATCCACATTCGGTCCATCACCTGTTTTGTTTTGAATTGCCGCCATAAGTGTGCTGGGGATGCTCAGACGTGGGTCCCAGGCACTCCACACCACTGGAGTCAAGCTAGCCGGGCTGATGAGAGGTGTTACCTCGAAACCGGTCCGGTCCTCGGATGCTTGATTCCGTTCTGGGAAGGACATGGCTTTTGTAGTTCGGACTGGACTGTTCCCATGGGGCACAGGGTCAGAGCTGATTTGCATATCGCCATTGTCTAACCCAGGGTGGTGTGGAGTGCAAAAAAACGATGGATTTGGGCCTAGATCTTTTGACTGGGTTGAATGTGTGACATTGATCCACATTCGGTCCATCACCTGTTTTGTTTGTAATTGCCGCCATAAGTGTGCTGGGGATGCTCAGACGTGGGTCCCAGGCACTCCACACAACTGGAGTCAAGCTAGCCGGGCTGATGAGAGGTGTTACCTCGAAACCGGTCCGGTCCTCGGATGCTTGATTCCGTTCTGGGAAGGACATGGCTTTTGTAGTTCGGACTGGACTGTTCCCATGGGGCACAGGGTCAGAGCTGATTTGCATATCGCAATTGTCTAACCCAGGGTGGTGTGGAGTGCAAAAAAACGATGGATTTGGGCCTAGATCTTTTGACTGGGTTGAATGTGTGACATTGATCCACATTCGGTCCATCACCTGTTTTGTTTGCAATTGGCGCCATAAGTGTGCTGGGGATGCTCAGACGTGGGTCCCAGGCACTCCACACCACTGGAGTCAAGCTAGCCGGGCTGATGAGAGGGGTTACCTCGAAACCGGTCCGGTCCTCGGATGCTTGATTCCGTTCTGGGAAGGACATGGCTTTTGTAGTTCGGACTGGACTGTTCCCATGGGGCACAGGGTCAGAGCTGATTTGCATATCGCCATTGTCTAACCCAGGGTGGTGTGGAGTGCAAAAAAAACGATGGATTTGGGCCCAGATCTTTTGACTGGGTTGAATGTGTGACATTGATCCACATTCGGTCCATCACCTGTTTTGTTTGCAATTGCCGCCATAAGTGTGCTGGGGATGCTCAGACGTGGGTCCCAGGCACTCCACACCACTGGAGTCAAGCTAGCCGGGCTGATGAGAGGTGTTACCTCGAAACCGGTCCGGTCCTCGGATGCTTGATTCCGTTCTGGGAAGGACATGGCTTTTGTAGTTCAGACTGGACTGTTCCCATGGGGCACAGGGTCAGAGCTGATTTGCATATCGCCATTGTCTAACCCAGGGTGGTGTGGAGTGCAAAAAAACGATGGATTTGGGCCCAGATCTTTTGACTGGGGTGAATGTGTGACATTGATCCACATTCGGTCCATCACCTGTTTTGTTTGCAATTGCCGCCATAGGTGTGCTGGGGATGCTCAGACGTGTGTCCCAGGCACTCCACACCACTGGAGTCAAGCTAGCCGGGCTGATGAGAGGTGTTACCTCGAAACCGGTCCGGTCCTCGGATGCTTGATTCCGTTCTGGGAAGGACATGGCTTTTGTAGTTCGGACTGGACTGTTCCCATGGGGCACAGGGTCAGAGCTGATTTGCATATCGCCATTGTCTAACCCAGGGTGGTGTGGAGTGCAAAAAAACGATGGATTTGGGCCCAGATCTTTTGACTGGGGTGAATGTGTGACATTGATCCACATTCGGTCCATCACCTGTTTTGTTTGCAATTGCCACCATAGGTGTGCTGGGGATGCTCAGACGTGTGTCCCAGGCACTCCACACCACTGGAGTCAAGCTAGCCGGGCTGATGAGAGGTGTTACCTCGAAACCGGTCCGGTCCTCGGATGCTTGATTCCGTTCTGGGAAGGACATGGCTTTTGTAGTTCGGACTGGACTGTTCCCATGGGGCACAGGGTCAGAGCTGATTTGCATATCGCCATTGTCTAACCCAGGGTGGTGTGGAGTGCAAAAAAACGATGGATTTGGGCCCAGATCTTTTGACTGGGGTGAATGTGTGACATTGATCCACATTCGGTCCATCACCTGTTTTGTTTGCAATTGCCACCATAGGTGTGCTGGGGATGCTCAGACGTGTGTCCCAGGCACTCCACACCACTGGAGTCAAGCTAGCCGGACTGATGAGAGGTGTTACCTCGAAACCGGTCCGGTCCTCGGATGATTGATTCCGTTCTGGGAAGGACATGGCTTTTGTAGTTCGGACTGGACTGTTCCCATGGGGTACAGGGTCAGAGCTGAT
Organism: Lissotriton vulgaris; assembly: GCF_964263255.1. Classification (NCBI taxonomy): domain Eukaryota; kingdom Metazoa; phylum Chordata; class Amphibia; order Caudata; family Salamandridae; genus Lissotriton; species Lissotriton vulgaris. The sequence goes on from NW_028244629.1 coordinate 99,071, forward strand.
TTGCATATCGCCATTGTCTAACCCAGGGTGGTGTGGAGTGCAAAAAAACGATGGATTTGGGCCTAGATCTTTTGACTGGGTTGAATGTGTGACATTGATCCACATTCGGTCCATCACCTGTTTTGTTTGCAATTGCCGCCATAAGTGTGCTGGGGATGCTCAGACGTGGGTCCCAGGCACTCCACACCACTGGAGTCAAGCTAGCCGGGCTGATGAGAGGTGTTACCTCGAAACTGGTCCGGTCCTCGGATGCTTGATTCCGTTCTGGGAAGGACATGGCTTTTGTAGTTCAGACTGGACTGTTCCCATGGGGCACAGGGTCAGAGCTGATTTGCATATCGCCATTGTCTAACCCAGGGTTGTGTGGAGTGCAAAAAAACGATGGATTTGGGCCCAGATCTTTTGACTGGGTTGAATGTATGACATTGATCCACATTCGGTCCATCACCTGTTTTGTTTGCAATTGCCGCCATAAGTGTGCTGGGGATGCTCAGACGTGGGTCCCAGGCACTCCACACCACTGGAGCCAAGCTAGCCGGGCTGATGAGAGGTGTTACCTCGAAACCGGTCCGGTCCTCGGATGCTTGATTCCCTTCTGGGAAGGACATGGCTTTTGTAGTTCGGACTGGACTGTTCCCATGGGGCACAGGGTCAAAGCTGATTTGCATATCGCCATTGTCTAACCCAGGGTGGTGTGGAGTGCAAAAAAACAATGGATTTGGGCCCAGATCTTTTGACTGGGTTAAATGTGTGACATTGATCCACATTCGGTCCATCACCTGTTTTGTTTGCAATTGCCGCCATAAGTGTGCTGGGGATGCTCAGACGTGGGTCCCAGGCACTCCACACCACTGGAGTCAAGCTAGCCGGGCTGATGAGAGGTGTTACCTCGAAACCGGTCCGGTCCTCGGATGCTTGATTCCGTTCTGGGAAGGACATGGCTTTTGTAGTTCGGACTGGACTGTTCCCTTGGGGCACAGGGTCAGAGCTGATTTGCATATCGCCATTATCTAACCCAGGGTGGTGTGGAGTGCAAAAAAACGATGGATTTCTGCCTAGATCTTTTTTTTTTTTTTTTTTAACTTTATTGGCAGGAAGGAATATTGGTTAAACAATTGCATACATCCAATCTGTAGAAGTACGTACCATACAAGTCGCCTGTGCAGTAATATATTGGCTACCTTTTGCAGTCAATATATAGGTCCTGCTCTATCATGGGTCTTTTACAGGCTTTCAACATATGACATTCGGACTCATAACGTGTTCCCTCGGTACCCTTCCCCTCAAGCTTAGTAACGGTGACATTTCCTTCCAAGTTACCCAAATAAACTAACTACCCAACAAACCCCCCCAGCACATGTCATCGCCTCCCTCGGACTTTCTCCTACAGCACGTAACACCCTGCGCTGTTGTCCTGAGTGTATTGAATGGCCAGCACATCATCACGCAGTCAGCCATGTCATATGTCCAGGTCTCTCTCTCCGCATCTGGCCAGTTACTCCTCCTCCCCTTCGGAGTCAGATTCCTCCCCCTCTGGCAAGGGCTCACACAGTTCCCCTCTGTATGTGTTCCATGCCGCCCATACCTTGTTCCATTTCCTGGGTGCCGCTCGTAGCACATACACCGCTCTCTCAGTCACCATTATGATGTCCATGTTCTTGGCCCACCTGCTGGCGGTGGGGACTTCTGGCGCCCCCCATTTCTGCGCTATATCCCGTTTCGCCACTGTCAACGCCAGTGACGCCCAAATCAGTTCATATCTACCCAGGTCATTCGGGTCCCAGATGTTCAGAAGGCATTTGCGTGGTTCGGGCAGGATGGAGAGTTTGAGGGCCTGGGAGATGGATCGGAGCACCTGTTTCCAAAATTCGCGTATTTGCGGGCATTCCCATAGCGTGTGTAGTAGTGTCCCTTCCTCCCCGCAACCTCGCAGACAGAAGGGGTGTGGTGCTCTCTGTATTTTGTGCAGCAGTGTCCTGGTGTAATAGATACGGTGGAGGATTTTAAGCTGTACTAGCCTGAGCTTACTAGAGATTCCCACCTCCTTCGGGGATGCCAGGGCCTCATTCCATTCGAATTCGTCTGTCTCTCCTAGTTCCTCCTCCCATTTCCCTTTAAGCTTCAGAGTCGGGTCTTTGAGGTTGTTGATCAACTTTTTGTATGTAAGGGATGTGGCGCTCTGGAGCATGTATTCAGTTAGCAGTCTATCTTCCAGAGGAGAGGAGTCTGGTAATGTGGTGTCGGCCGGGATTGCCTGCAGTAACGCATGTCTAATTTGGACATACCTAAATGTTTCTGTGGGACCGAGGTTGTACTGCTGCTGTAAGTGCGGAAATGGTAATACCGTGTCAGTGTCCCATAGGTCCCCTATCGTAGATATGCCTATTGCGTCCCACCTTTCAAACCCCTTACATCCTCTTAGGTTCCCCAACGCTTTCGTGTCCCACAGGGGGGTCATTTTAGTGAGTCGGCCTGCCCACCCCAGACGGGCCTGCGCCATGTGCCACAACGCCGCCGTGTGTTTGGTCGGACCGATCAGGTCTTTCAGTTGCGACCTATTGTACAGCACGGACAGCATGCAGACTGTCCCGAGTTGCGACCAGTCTGCCCGGTATGCCGGGTCGTCCTTCGGGGCGTGGATCCAGTAGTTTATAATCTTAAGTTGGGCCGCCCAGTAATACAGCTGGATGTTGGGGAGTGCTATGCCTCCTTCGTACCAGCTCTTCACTAGCTTGTCGTATGCTATGCGTGCCGGGCCCGTGTCCCATAGCAGGACCGTGACCAGTGCCACAATCTGTTGGAAGTAACGCTGTGGTACCAGGTGAGGAGTATTTTCCAGCACGTAAAGGAGTCTAGGGAGGGCCATCATCTTGTACAATGCCGCTCTGCCCAACAGGGTCAGAGGGAGGGCTGCCCAGTGCCTAACGTCTGCGCGCAGGCGGTCTATGGGTGGTTTCAGGTTGTTCACAAAAAAGGCCGCTTCCCCACTCGCGACAACAATGCCTAGGTACTTGAAAGAGGCCGTTGTTTTAAGCAATGGACAGGTGCCCTGTAGGCTTGGCTCCGGGCCTTTTAAAGTGTATATGGTGGATTTCGACCAGTTGAGTGTGTATCCCGATGTGCTCCCATGCGCGTCACAAAGGTCCAGTAGGGCAGGGATGCCCGTCTCGGGCGCGGTCATATATATAAGCATATCGTCCGCATATAGCGAGATTTTGTCCTCCCATCCCTCCTCCCATCTGATGCCCGCGAACAGAGTTGTCGATCTGATTTGTATGGCCAAGGGCTCAAGTACAAGTGCGAAGAGCAGGGGGGACAGGGGGCAGCCCTGTCTGGTCCCCCTGCCTAGTGGGAATCTCGGCGATGTGTGGCCGTTGGCCACCACTTGCGCCACGGGGTTTGTGTAGAGCAGTCGTACCCACCGTATGTATTTCGGCCCAAAGCCCATGCGTTCCAGAACCGTGAAGAGGTATTCCCACTCTACTAAATCGAACGCCATTTTGGCGTCGAGGGAGAGGATCACTGCCTGTTCCTTAAGGAGGTGCGCACGGGCCATCACCCCATGGACTCGTCGAAGATTCAACGCCGTGCTCCGGTGGGGCATGAAGCCCGACTGGTCAGGGTGTATTAGGGTATTTAGGTGGGGCAGCAATCGGGTGGCCAGAAGTTTAGCCAGTATTTTGGCTTCGATGTTTAGCAAGGAGATCGGACGGTATGATGTGCATTCTGTCGGTGGTTTCCCGGGTTTGGGTATTGCTACGATCGTGGCCGTGCGCTGATCCAGTGGCAGCTCTAGTTTTTCCCTACTCTCCAAGTACATGTCTAGCAGTGGGGCACTGAGGTCTGCAGCCGCGGACTTATACCATTCTATCGGTATCCCATTAGGGCCCAGTGCTTTACCCGACTGTAAAGCCATGATCGCTAGTTGTATTTCTTCCCCCGTCGGGTCTAGTTCTAGGGAATCCCTATCTTCCTGCGTAATGCTAGGGATGGTAATGTCTGCTAGCGTTGCCGCTGCCATTTGTTGTGTGACCCTCCTCTCCGGTGTATAGATTTCTTGATAGTGTCGGGCTAGTTCGCTTACTATGTCCTCCGGGTGTATCAGTGTCCGCCCATCTCTCGTGTCCAGCCTATGTATCCCCTTTGCTCCATTCCCTCTCTTGTCCAGCCACGCTAACATTCGTCCCGCTTTGTCGCCCACATCATAGATCCTATGCCGAGTGTTTGCGATGTATCCCTTCTCTGTGGTTTTGAGGTGGGCTAGGTACTGCTGTTGCCTGAGCATGAGTGTGTGCGTTGTGGTCTGGGAGGGGTTCGTCATATGTGCGTCGTTAGCCGTGTCTAGTGCAAGTTCTAGGTCTGTGAGTTCCTTACGTGAGTCCCGCTTGTGCCCCGTGATAGCCGCAATAGCCGCCCCCCTGAGGACAGTTTTGTACGCCTCCCATAAGGTGGAGGCCGACTCCACTGTGCCCGTGTTTTCAGCAAAATATAGTGACGTTGCCAGTTTTAATTTCTTTCGAATCTTGGGGATTTTTAGGAAATTGGGGTAGATTGGGTACAGTCGGGCATTTCGTTTCCCTCCGGTGGTCAGCGATAAGATGATTGGAGAGTGGTCCGAGATCCCCCTAGGCAGCGTGTCCACCCTCTCCACCATATCTAGTCCCATTCCCAGTGACATGAAGTAATCTATACGGGATAGGCTGTTATGCACCGCTGAGTAGTATGTGTAGGGGGTGGCATCTGCGTGTATTGCCCGCCCTAAGTCTGTAAGGCCTAGGGCCTCCGCAAAATCTGACAGTGGTGTAGCACCCCGTGGTCTGGCTCTGGTAGGGAAAGTGTCCTGAAGCGGGTCCATGACTGCGTTAAAGTCCCCCCCTACAATCATATCGCCATCAGGGAGACCAAGAAGGAATTTGCCTAGGGCTGGTAAGGCCACCGAGTGTAGGGCTGGGGGAATATACACTGAGATCACATTCAGGGCCCTGCCCTCCCACTGGCCGTGTATCGCGGCGTAGCGACCCTGGTCGTCTGCCACGTGGCTGGATACCATAAGGTGGGAAGATCTTTTTACCAGTATGCCTGTTCCCCTGGAGCCAGTAGTGAAGTCGGCGTGGACTATCATTTTGTACCCCCTTCTATCTAGGGCCTTGCAAGTGGATCCCGTGAGGTGGGTTTCCTGTAGGAGGACCACATCCGGGTTCTGCCTCTTCACTGCTTGGAGGACCAGGCCTCTCTTGATTTTGTCCCCCAGGCCCCGGACATTCCATGTCAGTATTCGTAATGGGGGAACCTTTCCGGCCTCGGAGGGGCCCCCGGCGGGTGTGTGATTAGGTGGCCTGGCCATTAGGCTGTTGTAGTGGTCCTGCACACAACGTGTGCTGCGGCATAGGCCATGCGTCGACTGACGTCGCGCTGTGTAGGAGACGTGTTAACATTAGGGTGACAGTGCTGTGGTGAGCGATGACTACAAACAAAAGTGAACATTTCAACAAATAAACTTCAAACCCGTCCCCCCTCCCTGCTACCCTGCTCCACGGACAAACCCCCGCCCGCTTCCCCAACTGTGCAGAGTGCTTCAACCCACCCCTTAACATCTTACTTGCTCGTAGGGTTGGTGAGTCCCCTTCGGGCACTGCCTGTGCCCGCCCTACTCAGCTACGCTCGAGCCACGGTTCCGCGGCCCACACAGTCCTGAAAAAGTAAATCAGTGAAATGTCACACCGGAGCCACTTGTCCAGAGTCCAGTGGATCTCTCTCGAGGTCCGATTCTACTTCTGTTCCGTCTCCCTGGTGTGGTCGAAGGGAGGACTGGCTGGATGGTGTCCGGTCAGTACGGTGTCGCTGCCGGTCCTGCTGTGAGCGTTGCCGTCGTCCCACTGGTCGCCAGCCCTCTAGCCATTCTTGGGCAACTTCTGGAGTGTCGAAAAACCAGGTCTTTCCCTCGGCTACTATTCGCAGCTTGGCTGGGAACATCATGGAATACGGCAGTTCTCTGTCGCGCAATGCTTTCTTAACCTCCGTGAAGGACTTGCGTCGCCTGGCCACCTCTGCTGTGTAGTCCGGGAAGAACGCCAAGGTTGCGTTCTGGATCCGTACCGGAGGTGAATTCCTCGCTGCTTGTAATATTGCGTCCCTGTCCCTGAAGTTGAAGAGCCGGGCTAGCACCGGTCTCGGAGCCGCCCCCGGCTTTGGCGGGCCCCCCGGGACCCTGTGCGCCCTCTCCACCGAAAAGAAATGTGATAGGCCCTTGGGCTGGAGCTTGTTTTTGACGAGGTCCTCCACATATAGGTCCATGGCCCCCTTCCCTTCCGTCTCGGGAAGGCCCAGTATGCGGACGTTGTTGCGGCGTGAACGCCCTTCCTGGTCGTCCAGCTTGTCATGGAGGAGTTTGGTAACTTTCTGCATCTTTTCCATGGCCAGTTGGAGCTCCGAGGTGTCCTCTACGAGCGACTTAGTGACCACCTCCACCTGCGACACCCTCTCCGCCATTTTGTGAAAATCCGCTCGTAGCAGAGATACTTCTGAGGAGATGGCGCCCACTGTGGTTTTAACTTCCGTGAGCGTCTTCATGATATCTTCTAGTGTGATTTTCGTCGTCTTTTCTGTTTCTTGGGTATGGCCTGCGGAGGTTCTCCCTGTGGTCTGCTGTTGGCCTTGGTGTCCGTATGCGAATTTATCTAGTTTGGCCTGCGTGGATCCGCTCCTAAGGCCTTTTCCTGCCATGATGCTGGGTCCTGCGAGCGCCAGAGAAGCGCCCCCGTTGATCGCTGCCTTCTGGTCAATGGAGGTGTTAGATAGGCGGAATCAGCCAGGTTGCAGTGGGTCTCACTGGACGTTGGTGTGAGAGCCTAGGGGGCCACTGATGTGTGCCGCGATGCGGCTCTTGGTGGCCTCTTTGCAGAACTGAGCGGGCACCGTGTATCCCCCCTCGATGGCCTCAACTGCCCCGGGTCTCGTGCACTGGACCGGTTACTGTTTGGTGTGGCACTTCCACTGTCTCAACGCTGCTGGTGGCGGGCCTGGGGGTCCCCCCGTGGCCCCGCGTATTTGGCCGGTGTTGCGCCGATTCCCCGGGGTACCTTCCACCCGGCCTCTGCTCCGGCGCAGCGCGTGAGCCCACTGCCTCCTCGCTCCTCAGCAGCGAGTCCCCTTGCCCCCGCAGTGCCACTGCGCCAGTTATGGTCTCCTTTGGGGGGGGGGGGGGGAGGGAGTTTGTTGTATGGTATCGTCCCCGCGTTGTTCCGTCCACGTCGGGGTTACACTGACCGTCCTACTATGCAGGTCTCGCTCGGGGTTCGTGGCAGCCTGAGTGCCTCCGGAGGACTCCGCCAGCAGCAGGAACCGAGTGTTGGTCTCCCCGTGAGACTCCGAGGTGTGTTCGCTTTTCGGGCCGGCTCTGTCGCACTGCCGCCGGGGTCCGGATCTTACTCTGGGCCGGTGCTTCACTCTCGGATGTAGGCCCCAACTTTCCACACGGTGCAGCTCTGGCTCCGGTGCTTCGATTGCTTCGAAACTTGGACCGGTGACACCGCTTGTGTCCCGGACCCGAGCGCTGCCGCTTCAGGCGTGCTAAAAGGCGGATAAGTGTGACGGATTTATAGAAAGGCTGCAGTGCCCTCGGGAGCTCTCACACTAAGCGGCCGCCATGTTTGGCTGCTAGCCACGCCCCCGTCCTGCCTAGATCTTTTGACTGGGTTGAATGTGTGACATTGATACACATTCGGTCCATCACCTGTTTTGTTTGCAATTGCCGCCATAAGTGTGCTGGGGATGCTCAGACGTGGGTCCCAGGCACTCCACACCACTGGAGTCAAGCTAGCCGGGCTGATGAGAGATGTTACCTCGAAACCGGTCCGGTCCTCGGATGCTTGATTCCGTTCTGGGAAGGACATGGCTTTTGTAGTTCGGACTGGACTGTTCCCATGGGGCACAGGGTCAGAGCTGATTTGCATATCGCCATTGTCTAACCCAGGGTGGTGTGGAGTGCAAAAAAACGATGGATTTGGGCTCAGATATTTTGACTGGGGTGAATGTGTGACATTGATCCACATTCGGTCCATCACCTGTTTTGTTTGCAATTGCCGCCATAAGTGTGCTGGGGATGCTCAGACGTGGGTCCCAGGCACTCCACACCACTGGAGTCAAGCTAGCCGGGCTGATGAGAGATGTTACCTCGAAACCGGTCCGGTCCTCGGATGCTTGATTCCGTTCTGGGAAGGACATGGCTTTTGTAGTTCGGACTGGACTGTTCCCATGGGGCACAGGGTCAGAGCTGATTTGCATATCGCCATTGTCTAACCCAGGGTGGTGTGGAGTGCAAAAAAACGATGGATTTGGGCCTAGATCTTTTGACTGGGTTGAATGTGTGACATTGATCCACATTCGGTCCATCACCTGTTTTGTTTGCAATTGGCGCCATAAGTGTGCTGGGGATGCTCAGACGTGGGTCCCAGGCACTCCACACCACTAGAGTCAAGCTAGCCGGGCTGATGAGAGGGGTTACCTCGAAACCGGTCCGGTCCTCGGATGCTTGATTCCGTTCTGGGAAGGACATGGCTTTTGTAGTTCGGACTGGACTGTTCCCATGGGGCACAGGGTCAGAGCTGATTTGCATATCGCCATTGTCTAACCCAGGGTGGTGTGGAGTGCAAAAAAACGATGGATTTGGGCGCAGATCTTTTGACTGGGTTGAATGTGTGACATTGATCCACATTCGGTCCATCACCTGTTTTGTTTGCAATTGCCGCCATAAGTGTGCTGGGGATGCTCAGACGTGGGTCCCAGGCACTCCACACCACTGGAGTCAAGCTAGCCGGGCTGATGAGAGGTGTTACCTCGAAACCGGTCCGGTCCTCGGATGCTTGATTCCGTTCTGGGAAGGACATGGCTTTTGTAGTTCGGACTGGACTGTTCCCATGGGGCACAGGGTCAGAGCTGATTTGCATATCGCCATTGTCTAACCCAGGGTGGTGTGGAGTGCAAAAAAACGATGGATTTGGGCCCAGATCTTTTGACTGGGGTGAATGTGTGACATTGATCCACATTCGGTCCATCACCTGTTTTGTTTGCAATTGCCACCATAGGTGTGCTGGGGATGCTCAGACGTGTGTCCCAGGCACTCCACACCACTGGAGTCAAGCTAGCCGGGCTGATGAGAGGTGTTACCTCGAAACCGGTCCGGTCCTCGGATGCTTGATTCCGTTCTGGGAAGGACATGGCTTTTGTAGTTCGGACTGGACTGTTCCCATGGGGTACAGGGTCAGAGCTGATTTGCATATCGCCATTGTCTAACCCAGGGTGGTGTGGAGTGCAAAAAAACGATGGATTTGGGCCTAGATCTTTTGACTGGGTTGAATGTGTGACATTGATCCACATTCGGTCCATCACCTGTTTTGTTTGCAATTGCCGCCATAAGTGTGCTGGGGATGCTCAGACGTGGGTCCCAGGCACTCCACACCACTGGAGTCAAGCTAGCCGGGCTGATGAGAGGTGTTACCTCGAAACTGGTCCGGTCCTCGGATGCTTGATTCCGTTCTGGGAAGGACATGGCTTTTGTAGTTCAGACTGGACTGTTCCCATGGGGCACAGGGTCAGAGCTGATTTGCATATCGCCATTGTCTAACCCAGGGTTGTGTGGAGTGCAAAAAAACGATGGATTTGGGCCCAGATCTTTTGACTGGGTTGAATGTATGACATTGATCCACATTCGGTCCATCACCTGTTTTGTTTGCAATTGCCGCCATAAGTGTGCTGGGGATGCTCAGACGTGGGTCCCAGGCACTCCACACCACTGGAGCCAAGCTAGCCGGGCTGATGAGAGGTGTTACCTCGAAACCGGTCCGGTCCTCGGATGCTTGATTCCCTTCTGGGAAGGACATGGCTTTTGTAGTTTGGACTGGACTGTTCCCATGGGGCACAGGGTCAGAGCTGATTTGCATATCGCCATTGTCTAACCCAGGGTGGTGTGGAGTGCAAAAAAACGATGGATTTGGGCCCAGATCTTTTGACTGGGTTAAATGTGTGACATTGATCCACATTCGGTCCATCACCTGTTTTGTTTGCAATTGCCGCCATAAGTGTGCTGGGGATGCTCAGACGTGGGTCCCAGGCACTCCACACCACTGGAGTCAAGCTAGCCGGGCTGATGAGAGGTGTTACCTCGAAACCGGTCCGGTCCTCGGATGCTTGATTCCGTTCTGGGAAGGACATGGCTTTTGTAGTTCGGACTGGACTGTTCCCATGGGGCACAGGGTCAGAGCTGATTTGCATATCGCCATTATCTAACCCAGGGTGGTGTGGAGTGCAAAAAAACGATGGATTTGGGCCTAGATCTTTTGACTGGGTTGAATGTGTGACATTGATACACATTCGGTCCATCACCTGTTTTGTTTGCAATTGCCGCCATAAGTGTGCTGGGGATGCTCAGACGTGGGTCCCAGGCACTCCACACCACTGGAGTCAAGCTAGCCGGGCTGATGAGAGATGTTACCTCGAAACCGGTCTGGTCCTCGGATGCTTGATTCCGTTCTGGGAAGGACATGGCTTTTGTAGTTCGGACTGGACTGTTCCCATGGGGCACAGGGTCAGAGCTGATTTGCATATCGCCATTGTCTAACCCAGGGTGGTGTGGAGTGCAAAAAAACGATGGATTTGGGCTCAGATATTTTGACTGGGTTGAATGTGTGACATTGATCCACATTCGGTCCATCACCTGTTTTGTTTGCAATTGCCGCCATAAGTGTGCTGGGGATGCTCAGACGTTTGTCCCAGGCACTCCACACCACTGGAGTCAAGCTAGCCGGGCTGATGAGAGGTGTTACCTCGAAACCGGTCCGGTCCTCGGATGCTTGATTCCGTTCTGGGAAGGACATGGCTTTTGTAGTTCGGACTGGACTGTTCCCATGGGGCACAGGGTCAGAGCTGATTTGCATATCGCCATTGTCTAACCCAGGGTGGTGTGGAGTGCAAAAAAAACGATGGATTTGGGCCTAGATCTTTTGACTGGGTTGAAAGTGTGACATTGATCCACAATCCGTCCATCACCTGTTTTGTTTGCAATTGCCGCCATAAGTGTGCTGGGGATGCTCAGACGTGGGTCCCAGGCACTCCACACCACTGGAGTCAAGCTAGCCGAGCTGATGAGAGGTGTTACCTCGAAACCGGTCCGGTCCTCGGATGCTTGATTCCGTTCTGGGAAGGACATGGCTTTTGTAGTTCGGACTGGACTGTTCCCATGGGGCACAGGGTCAGAGCTGATTTGCATATCGCCATTGTCTATCCCAGGGTGGTGTGGAGTGCAAAAAAACGATGGATTTGGGCTCAGATCTTTTGACTGGGTTGAATGTGTGACATTGATCCACATTCGGTCCATCACCTGTTTTGTTTGCAATTGCCGCTATAAGTGTGCTGGGGATGCTCAGACGTGGGTCCCAGGCACTCCACACCACTGGAGTCAAGCTAGCCGGGCTGATGAGAGGTGTTACCTTGAAACCGGTCCGGTCCTCGGATGCTTGATTCCGTTCTGGGAAGGACATGGCTTTTGTAGTTCAGACTGGACTGTTCCCATGGGGCACAGGGTCAGAGCTGATTTGCATATCGCCATTGTCTAACCCAGGGTGGTGTGGAGTGCAAAAAAACGATGGATTTGGGCCCAGATCTTTTTACTGGGTTGAATGTATGACATTGATCCACATTCGGTCCATCACCTGCTTTGTTTGCAATTGCCGCCATAGGTGTGCTGGGGATGCTCAGACGTGTGTCCCAGGCACTCCACACCACTGGAGTCAAGCTAGCCGGGCTGATGAGAGGTGTTACCTCGAAACCGGTCCGGTCCTCGGATGCTTGATTCCGTTCTGGGAAGGACATGGCTTTTGTAGTTCGGACTGGACTGTTCCCATTGGGCACAGGGTCAGAGCTGATTTGCATATCGCCATTGTCTAACCCAGGGTGGTGTGGAGTGCAAAAAAACGATGGATTTGGGCCTAGATCTTTTGACTGGGTTGAATGTGTGACATTGATCCACATTTGGTCCATCACCTGTTTTGTTTGCAATTGCCGCCATAAGTGTGCTGGGGATGCTCAGACGTGGGTCCCAGGCACTCCACACCACTGGAGTCAAGCTAGCCGGGCTGATGAGAGGTGTTACCTCGAAACTGGTCCGGTCCTCGGATGCTTGATTCCGTTCTGGGAAGGACATGGCTTTTGTAGTTCAGACTGGACTGTTCCCATGGGGCACAGGGTCAGAGCTGATTTGCATATCGCCATTGTCTAACCCAGGGTTGTGTGGAGTGCAAAAAAACGATGGATTTGGGCCCAGATCTTTTGACTGGGTTGAATGTATGACATTGATCCACATTCGGTCCATCACCTGTTTTGTTTGCAATTGCCGCCATAAGTGTGCTGGGGATGCTCAGACGTGGGTCCCAGGCACTCCACACCACTGGAGCCAAGCTAGCCGGGCTGATGAGAGGTGTTACCTCGAAACCGGTCCGGTCCTCGGATGCTTGATTCCCTTCTGGGAAGGACATGGCTTTTGTAGTTCGGACTGGACTGTTCCCATGGGGCACAGGGTCAGAGCTGATTTGCATATCGCCATTGTCTAACCCAGGGTGGTGTGGAGTGCAAAAAAACTATGGATTTGGGCCCAGATCTTTTGACTGGGTTAAATGTGTGACATTGATCCACATTCGGTCCATCACCTGTTTTGTTTGCAATTGCCGCCATAAGTGTGCTGGGGATGCTCAGACGTGGGTCCCAGGCACTCCACACCACTGGAGTCAAGCTAGCCGGGCTGATGAGAGGTGTTACCTCGAAACCGGTCCGGTCCTCGGATGCTTGATTCCGTTCTGGGAAGGACATGGCTTTTGTAGTTCGGACTGGACTGTTCCCATGGGGCACAGGGTCAGAGCTGATTTGCATATCGCCATTGTCTAACCCAGGGTGGTGTGGAGTGCAAAAAAACGATGGATTTGGGCTCAGATCTTTTGACTGGGTTGAATGTGTGACATTGATCCACATTCGGTCCATCACCTGTTTTGTTTGCAATTGCCGCCATAAGTGTGCTGGGGATGCTCAGACGTGGGTCCCAGGCACTCCACACCACTGGAGTCAAGCTAGCCGGGCTGATGAGAGGTGTTACCTTGAAACCGGTCCGGTCCTCGGATGCTTGATTCCGTTCTGGGAAGGACATGGCTATTGTAGTTCAGACTGGACTGTTCCCATGGGGCACAGGGTCAGAGCTGATTTGCATATCGCCATTGTCTAACCCAGGGTGGTGTGGAGTGCAAAAAAACGATGGATTTGGGCCCAGATCTTTTGACTGGGGTGAATGTGTGACATTGATCCACATTCGGTCCATCACCTGTTTTGTTTGCAATTGCCGCCATAGGTGTGCTGGGGATGCTCAGACGTGTGTCCCAGGCACTCCACACCACTGGAGTCAAGCTAGCCGGGCTGATGAGAGGTGTTACCTCGAAACCGGTCCGGTCCTCGGATGCTTGATTCCGTTCTGGGAAGGACATGGCTTTTGTAGTTCGGACTGGACTGTTCCCATGGGGCACAGGGTCAGAGCTGATTTGCATATCGCCATTGTCTAACCCAGGGTGGTGTGGAGTGCAAAAAAACGATGGATTTGGGCCTAGATCTTTTGACTGGGTTGAATGTGTGACATTGATCCACATTCGGTCCATCACCTGTTTTGTTTGCAATTGCCGCCATAAGTGTGCTGGGGATGCTTAGACGTGGGTCCCAGGCACTCCACACCACTGCAGTCAAGCTAGCCGGGCTGATGAGAGGTGTTACCTCGAAACTGGTCCGGTCCTCGGATGCTTGATTCCGTTCTGGGAAGGACATGGCTTTTGTAGTTCAGACTGGACTGTTCCCATGGGGCACAGGGTCAGAGCTGATTTGCATATCGCCATTGTCTAACCCAGGGTTGTGTGGAGTGCAAAAAAACGATGGATTTGGGCACAGATCTTTTGACTGGGTTGAATGTGTGACATTGATCCACATTCGGTCCATCACCTGTTTTGTTTGCAATTACCGCCATAGGTGTGCTGGGGATGCTCAGACGTGTGTCCCAGGCACTCCACACCACTGGAGTCAAGCTAGCCGGGCTGATGAGAGGTGTTACCTCGAAACCGGTCCGGTCCTCGGATGCTTGATTCCGTTCTGGGAAGGACATGGCTTTTGTAGTTCGGACTGGACTGTTCCCATGGGGCACAGGGTCAGAGCTGATTTGCATATCGCCATTGTCTAACCCAGGGTGGTGTGGAGTGCAAAAAAACGATGGATTTGGGCCTAGATCTTTTGACTGGGTTGAATGTGTGACATTGATCCACATTCGGTCCATCACCTGTTTTGTTTGCAATTGCCGCCATAAGTGTGCTGGGGATGCTCAGACGTGGGTCCCAGGCACTCCACACCACTGGAGTCAAGCTAGCCGGGCTGATGAGAGGTGTTACCTCGAAACTGGTCCGGTCCTCGGATGCTTGATTCCATTCTGGGAAGGACATGGCTTTCGTAGTTCAGACTGGACTGTTCCCATGGGGCACAGGGTCAGAGCTGATTTGCATATCGCCATTGTCTAACCCAGGGTTGTGTGGAGTGCAAAAAAACGATGGATTTGGGCCCAGATCTTTTGACTAGGTTGAATGTATGACATTGATCCACATTCGGTCCATCACCTGTTTTGTTTGCAATTGCCGCCATAAGTGTGCTGGGGATGCTCAGACGTGGGTCCCAGGCACTCCACACCACTGGAGCCAAGCTAGCCGGGCTGATGAGAGGTGTTACCTCGAAACCGGTCCGGTCCTCGGATGCTTGATTCCCTTCTGGGAAGGACATGGCTTTTGTAGTTCGGACTGGACTGTTCCCATGGGGCACAGGGTCAGAGCTGATTTGCATATCGCCATTGTCTAACCCAGGGTGGTGTGGAGTGCAAAAAAACGATGGATTTGGGCCCAGATCTTTTGACTGGGTTAAATGTGTGACATTGATCCACATTCGGTCCATCACCTGTTTTGTTTGCAATTGCCGCCATAAGTGTGCTGGGGATGCTCAGACGTGGGTCCCAGGCACTCCACACCACTGGAGTCAAGCTAGCCGGGCTGATGAGAGGTGTTACCTCGAAACTGGTCCGGTCCTCGGATGCTTGATTCCGTTCTGGGAAGGACATGGCTTTTGTAGTTCGGACTGGACTGTTCCCATGGGGCACAGGGTCAGAGCTGATTTGCATATCGCCATTATCTAACCCAGGGTGGTGTGGAGTGCAAAAAAACGATGGATTTGGGCCTAGATCTTTTGACTGGGTTGAATGTGTGACATTGATACACATTCGGTCCATCACCTGTTTTGTTTGCAATTGCCGCCATAAGTGTGCTGGGGATGCTCAGACGTGGGTCCCAGGCACTCCACACCACTGGAGTCAAGCTAGCCGGGCTGATGAGAGATGTTACCTCGAAACCGGTCCGGTCCTCGGATGCTTGATTCCGTTCTGGGAAGGACATGGCTTTTGTAGTTCGGACTGGACTGTTCCTATGGGGCACAGGGTCAGAGCTGATTTGCATATCGCCATTGTCTAACCCAGGGTGGTGTGGAGTGCAAAAAAACGATGGATTTGGGCTCAGATCTTTTGACTGGGTTGAATGTGTGACATTGATCCACATTTGGTCCATCACCTGTTTTGTTTGCAATTGCCGCTATAAGTGTGCTGGGGATGCTCAGACGTGGGTCCCAGGCACTCCACACCACTGGAGTCAAGCTAGCCGGGCTATTGAGAGGTGTTACCTTGAAACCGGTCCGGTCCTCGGATGCTTAATTCCGTTCTGGGAAGGACATGGCTTTTGTAGTTCAGACTGGACTGTTCCCATGGGGCACAGGGTCAGAGCTGATTTGCATATCGCCATTGTCTAACCCAGGGTGGTTTGGAGTGCAAAAAAACGATGGATTTGGACCCAGATCTTTTGACTGGGGTGCATGTGTGACATTGATCCACATTCGGTCCATCACCTGTTTTGTTTGCAATTGCCGCCATAGGTGTGCTGGGGATGCTCAGATGTGTGTCCCAGGCACTCCACACCACTGGAGTCAAACTAGCCGGGCTGATGAGAGGTGTTACCTCGAAACCGGTCCGGTCCTCGGATGCTTGATTCCGTTTTGGGAAGGACATGGCTTTTGTAGTTCGGACTGGACTGTTCCCATGGGGCACAGGGTCAGAGCTGATTTGCATATCGCCATTGTCTAACCCAGGGTGGTGTGGAGTGCAAAAAAACGATGGATTTGAGCCCAGATCTTTTTACTGGGTTGAATGTGTGACATTGATCCACATTCGGTCCATCACCTGTTTTGTTTGTATTGCCGCCATAAGTGTGCTGGGGATGCTCAGACGTGGGTCCCAGGCACTCCACACCACTGGAGTCAAGCTAGCCGGGATGATGAGAGGTGTTACCTCGAAACCGGTCCGGTCCTTGGATGCTTGATTCCGTTCTGGGAAGGACATGGCTTTTGTAGTTCGGACTGGACTGTTCCCATGGGGCACAGGGTCAGAGCTGATTTGCATATCGCCATTGTCTAACCCAGGGTGGGGTGGAGTGCAAAAAAACGATGGATTTGGGCCCAGATCTTTTGACTGGGTTGAATGTGTGACATTGATCCACATTCGGTCCATCACCTGTTTTGTTTGCAATTGCCGCCATAAGTGTGCTGGGGATGCTCAGACGTGGGTCCCAGGCACTCCACACCACTGGAGTCAAGCTAGCCGGGATGATGAGAGGTGTTACCTCGAAACCGGTCCGGTCTTCGGATGCTTGATTCCGTTCTGGGAAGGACATGGCTTTTGTAGTTCGGACTGGACTGTTCCCATGGGGCACAGGGTCAGAGCTGATTTGCATATCGCCATTGTCTAACCCAGGGTGGTGTGGAGTGCAAAAAAACGATGGATTTGGGCCCAGATCTTTTGACTGGGTTGAATGTGTGACATTGATCCACATTCGGTCCATCACCTGTTTTGTTTTGAATTGCCGCCATAAGTGTGCTGGGGATGCTCAGACGTGGGTCCCAGGCACTCCACACCACTGGAGTCAAGCTAGCCGGGCTGATGAGAGGTGTTACCTCGAAACCGGTCCGGTCCTCGGATGCTTGATTCCGTTCTGGGAAGGACATGGCTTTTGTAGTTCGGACTGGACTGTTCCCATGGGGCACAGGGTCAGAGCTGATTTGCATATCGCCATTGTCTAACCCAGGGTGGTGTGGAGCGCAAAAAAACGATGGATTTGGGCCTAGATCTTTTGACTGGGTTGAATGTGTGACATTGATCCACATTCGGTCCATCACCTGTTTTGTTTGTAATTGCCACCATAAGTGTGCTGGGGATGCTCAGACGTGGGTCCCAGGCACTCCACACCACTGGAGTCAAGCTAGCCGGGCTGATGAGAGGTGTTACCTCGAAACCGGTCCGGTCCTCGGATGCTTGATTCCGTTCTGGGAAGGACATGGCTTTTGTACTTCGGACTGGACTGTTCCCATGGGGCACAGGGTCAGAGCTGATTTGCATATCGCCATTGTCTAACCCAGGGTGGTGTGGAGTGCAAAAAAACGATGGATTTGGGCCCAGATCTTTTGACTGGGTTGAATGTGTGACATTGATCCACATTCGGTCCATCACCTGTTTTGTTTGCAATTGCCGCCATAAGTGTGCTGGGGATGCTCAGACGTGGGTCCCAGGCACTCCACACCACTGGAGCCAAGCTAGCCGGGCTTATGAGAGGTGCTACCTCGAAACCGGTCCGGTCCTCGGATGCTTGATTCCATTCTGGGAAGGACATGGCTTTTGTAGTTCGGACTGGACTGTTCCCATGGGGCACAGGGTCAGAGCTGATTTGCATATCGCCATTGTCTAACCCAGGGTGGTGTGGAGTGCAAAAAAACGATGGATTTGGGCCCAGATCTTTTGACTGGGTTGAATGTGTGACATTGATCCACATTCGGTCCATCACCTGTTTTGTTTGCAATTGCCGCCATAAGTGTGCTGGGGATGCTCAGACGTGGGTCCCAGGCATTCCACACCACTGGAGTCAAGCTAGCCGGGCTGATGAGAGGTGTTACCTCAAAACCGGTCCGGTCCTCGGATGCTTGATTCCGTTCTGGGAAGGACATGGCTTTTGTAGTTCGGACTGGACTGTTCCCATGGGGCACAGGGTCAGAGCTGATTTGCATATCGCCATTGTCTAACCCAGGGTGGTGTGGAGTGCAAAAAAACGATGGATTTGGGCCTAGATCTTTTGACTGGGTTGAATGTGTGACATTGATCCACATTCGGTCCATCACCTGTTTTGTTTGCAATTGGCGCCATAAGTGTGCTGGGGATGCTCAGACGTGGGTCCCAGGCACTCCACACCACTGGAGTCAAGCTAGCCGGGCTGATGAGAGGTGTTACCTCGAAACCGGTCCGGTCCTCGGATGCTTGATTCCGTTCTGGGAAGGACATGGCTTTTGTAGTTCGGACTGGACTGTTCCCATGGGGCACAGGGTCAGAGCTGATTTGCATATCGCCATTGTCTAACCCAGGGTGGTGTGGAGTGCAAAAAAACGATGGATTTGGTCCCAGATCTTTTGACTGGGTTGAATGTATGACATTGATCCACATTCGGTCCATCACCTGTTTTGTTTGCAATTGCCGCCATAAGTGTGCTGGGGATGCTCAGACGTGGGTCCCAGGCACTCCACACCACTGGAGCCAAGCTAGCCGGGCTGATGAGAGGTGTTACCTCAAAACCGGTTCGGTCCTCGGATGCTTGATTCCGTTCTGGGAAGGACATTGCTTTTGTAGTTCGGGCTGGACTGTTCCCATGGGGCACAAGTTCAGAGCTGATTTGCATATCGCCATTGTCTAACTCAGGGTGGTGTGGAGTGCAAAAAAACGATGGATTTGGGCCCAGATCTTTTGACTGGGTTGAATGTGTGACATTGATCCACATTCGGTCCATCACCTGTTTTGTTTGCAATTGCCGCCATAAGTGTGCTGGGGATGCTCATACGTGGGTCCCAGGCACTCCACACCACTGGAGTCAAGCTAGCCGGGCTGATGAGAGGTGTTACCTCGAAACCGGTCCGGTCCTCGGATGCTTGATTCCGTTCTGGGAAGGACATGGCTTTTGTAGTTCGGACTGGACTGTTCCCATGGGGCACAGGGTCAGAGCTGATTTGCATATCGCCATTATCTAACCCAGGGTGGTGTGGAGTGCAAAAAAACGATGGATTTGGGCCTAGATCTTTTGACTGGGTTGAATGTGTGACATTGATCCACATTCGGTCCATCACCTGTTTTGTTTGCAATTGCCGCCATAAGTGTGCTGGGGATGCTCAGACGTGGGTCCCAGGCACTCCACACCACTGGAGTCAAGCTAGCCAGGCCGATGAGAGATGTTACCTCGAAACCGGTCCGGTCCTCGGATGCTTGATTCCGTTCTGGGAAGGACATGGCTTTTGTAGTTCGGACTGGACTGTTTCCATGGGGCACAGGGTCAGAGCTGATTTGCATATCGCCATTGTCTAACCCAGGGTGGTGTGGAGTGCAAAAAAACGATGGATTTGGGCTCAGATCTTTTGACTGGGTTGAATGTGTGACATTGATCCACATTCGGTCCATCACCTGTTTTGTTTGCAATTGCCGCCATAAGTGTGCTGGGGATGCTCAGACGTGGGTCCCAGGCACTCCACACCACTGGAGTCAAGCTAGCCGGGCTGATGAGAGGTGTTACCTTGACACCGGTCCGGTCCTCGGATGCTTGATTCCGTTCTGGGAAGGACATGGCTTTTGTAGTTCAGACTGGACTGTTCCCATGGGGCACAGGGTCAGAGCTGATTTGCATATCGCCATTGTCTAACCCAGGGTGGTGTGGAGTGCAAAAAAACGATGGATTTGGGCCCAGATCTTTTGACTGGGGTGAATGTGTGACATTGATCCACATTCGGTCCATCACCTGTTTTGTTTGCAATTGCCGCCATAGGTGTGCTGGGGATGCTCAGACGTGTGTCCCAGGCACTCCACACCACTGGAGTCAAGCTAGCCGGGCTGATGAGAGGTGTTACCTCGAAACCGGTCCGGTCCTCGGATGCTTGATTCCGTTCTGGGAAGGACATGGCTTTTGTAGTTCGGACTGGACTGTTCCCATGGGGCACAGGGTCAGAGCTGATTTGCATATCGCCATTGTCTACCCCAGGGTGGTGTGGAGTGCAAAAAAACAATGGATTTGGGCCCAGATCTTTTGACTGGGTTGAATGTGTGACATTGATCCACATTTGGTCCATCACCTGTTTTGTTTGCAATTGCCGCCATAAGTGTGCTGGGGATGCTCAGATGTGGGTCCCAGGCACTCCACACCACTGGAGTCAAGCTAGCCGGACTGATGAGAGGTGTTACCTCGAAACCGGTCCGGTCCTCGGATGCTTGATTCCGTTCTGGGAAGGACATGGCTTTTGTAGTTCGGACTGAACTGTTCCCAAGGGGCACAGGGTCAGAGCTGATTTGCATATCGCCATTGTCTAACCCAGGGTGGTGTGGAGTGCAAAAAAATGATGGATTTGGGCCCAGATCTTTTGACTGGGTTGAATGTGTGACATTGATCCACATTCGGTCCATCACCTGTTTTGTTTGCAATTGCCGCCATAAGTGTGCTGGGGATGCTCAGACGTGGGTCCCAGGCACTCCACTTCACTGGAGTCAAGCTAGCCGGGCTGATGAGAGGTGTTACCTCAAAACCGGTCCGGTCCTCGGATGCTTGATTCCGTTCTGGGAAGGACATGGCTTTTGTAGTTCGGACTGGACTGTTCCCATGGGGCATGGGGTCAGAGCTGATTTGCATATCGCCATTGTCTAACCCAGGGTGGTGTGGAGTGCAAAAAAACGATGGATTTGGGCCCAGATCTTTTGACTGGGTTGAATGTGTGACATTGATCCACATTCGGTCCATCACCTGTTTTGTTTGCAATTGCCGCCAAAAGTGTGCTGGGGATGCTCAGACGTGGGTCCCAGGCACTCCACACCACTGGAGTCAAGCTAGCCGGGCTGATGAGAGGTGTTACCTCGAAACCGGTCCAGTCCTCGGATGCTTGATTCCGTTCTGGGAAGGACATGGCTTTTGTAGTTCGGACTGGACTGTTCCCATGGGGCACAGGGTCAGAGCTGATTTGCATATCGCCATTGTCTAACCCAGGGTGGTGTGGAGTGCAAAAAAACGATGGATTTGGGCCCAGATCTTTTGACTGGGTTGAATGTATGACATTGATCCACATTCGGTCCATCACCTGTTTTGTTTGCAATTGCCGCCATAAGTGTGCTGGGGATGCTCAGACGTGGGTCCCAGGCACTCCACACCACTGGAGCCAAGCTAGCCGGGCTGATGAGAGGTGTTACCTCAAAACCGGTTCGGTCCTCGGATGCTTGATTCCGTTCTGGGAAGGACATTGCTTTTGTAGTTCGGGCTGGACTGTTCCCATGGGGCACAAGTTCAGAGCTGATTTGCATATCGCCATTGTCTAACTCAGGGTGGTGTGGAGTGCAAAAAAACGATGGATTTGGGCCCAGATCTTTTGACTGGGTTGAATGTGTGACATTGATCCACATTCGGTCCATCACCTGTTTTGTTTGCAATTGCCGCCATAAGTGTGCTGGGGATGCTCATACGTGGGTCCCAGGCACTCCACACCACTGGAGTCAAGCTAGCCGGGCTGATGAGAGGTGTTACCTCGAAACCGGTCCGGTCCTCGGATGCTTGATTCCGTTCTGGGAAGGACATGGCTTTTGTAGTTCGGACTGGACTGTTCCCATGGGGCACAGGGTCAGAGCTGATTTGCATATCGCCATTATCTAACCCAGGGTGGTGTGGAGTGCAAAAAAACGATGGATTTGGGCCTAGATCTTTTGACTGGGTTGAATGTGTGACATTGATCCACATTCGGTCCATCACCTGTTTTGTTTGCAATTGCCGCCATAAGTGTGCTGGGGATGCTCAGACGTGGGTCCCAGGCACTCCACACCACTGGAGTCAAGCTAGCCAGGCTGATGAGAGATGTTACCTCGAAACCGGTCCGGTCCTCGGATGCTTGATTCCGTTCTGGGAAGGACATGGCTTTTGTAGTTCGGACTGGACTGTTTCCATGGGGCACAGGGTCAGAGCTGATTTGCATATCGCCATTGTCTAACCCAGGGTGGTGTGGAGTGCAAAAAAACGATGGATTTGGGCTCAGATCTTTTGACTGGGTTGAATGTGTGACATTGATCCACATTCGGTCCATCACCTGTTTTGTTTGCAATTGCCGCCATAAGTGTGCTGGGGATGCTCAGACGTGGGTCCCAGGCACTCCACACCACTGGAGTCAAGCTAGCCGGGCTGATGAGAGGTGTTACCTTGACACCGGTCCGGTCCTCGGATGCTTGATTCCGTTCTGGGAAGGACATGGCTTTTGTAGTTCAGACTGGACTGTTCCCATGGGGCACAGGGTCAGAGCTGATTTGCATATCGCCATTGTCTAACCCAGGGTGGTGTGGAGTGCAAAAAAACGATGGATTTGGGCCCAGATCTTTTGACTGGGGTGAATGTGTGACATTGATCCACATTCGGTCCATCACCTGTTTTGTTTGCAATTGCCGCCATAGGTGTGCTGGGGATGCTCAGACGTGTGTCCCAGGCACTCCACACCACTGGAGTCAAGCTAGCCGGGCTGATGAGAGGTGTTACCTCGAAACCGGTCCGGTCCTCGGATGCTTGATTCCGTTCTGGGAAGGACATGGCTTTTGTAGTTCGGACTGGACTGTTCCCATGGGGCACAGGGTCAGAGCTGATTTGCATATCGCCATTGTCTACCCCAGGGTGGTGTGGAGTGCAAAAAAACAATGGATTTGGGCCCAGATCTTTTGACTGGGTTGAATGTGTGACATTGATCCACATTTGGTCCATCACCTGTTTTGTTTGCAATTGCCGCCATAAGTGTGCTGGGGATGCTCAGATGTGGGTCCCAGGCACTCCACACCACTGGAGTCAAGCTAGCCGGACTGATGAGAGGTGTTACCTCGAAACCGGTCCGGTCCTCGGATGCTTGATTCCGTTCTGGGAAGGACATGGCTTTTGTAGTTCGGACTGAACTGTTCCCAAGGGGCACAGGGTCAGAGCTGATTTGCACATCGCCATTGTCTAACCCAGGGTGGTGTGGAGTGCAAAAAAATGATGGATTTGGGCCCAGATCTTTTGACTGGGTTGAATGTGTGACATTGATCCACATTCGGTCCATCACCTGTTTTGTTTGCAATTGCCGCCATAAGTGTGCTGGGGATGCTCAGACGTGGGTCCCAGGCACTCCACTTCACTGGAGTCAAGCTAGCCGGGCTGATGAGAGGTGTTACCTCAAAACCGGTCCGGTCCTCGGATGCTTGATTCCGTTCTGGGAAGGACATGGCTTTTGTAGTTCGGACTGGACTGTTCCCATGGGGCATGGGGTCAGAGCTGATTTGCATATCGCCATTGTCTAACCCAGGGTGGTGTGGAGTGCAAAAAAACGATGGATTTGGGCCCAGATCTTTTGACTGGGTTGAATGTGTGACATTGATCCACATTCGGTCCATCACCTGTTTTGTTTGCAATTGCCGCCAAAAGTGTGCTGGGGATGCTCAGACGTGGGTCCCAGGCACTCCACACCACTGGAGTCAAGCTAGCCGGGCTGATGAGAGGTGTTACCTCGAAACCGGTCCAGTCCTCGGATGCTTGATTCTGTTCTGTGAAGGAGATGGCTTTTGTAGTTCGGACTGGACTGTTCCCATGGGGCACAGGGTCAGAGCTGATTTGCATATCGCCATTGTCTAACCCAGGGTGGTGTGGAGTGCAAAAAAACGATGGATTTGGGCCCAGATCTTTTACTGGGTTGAATGTGTGACATTGATCCACATTCGGTCCATCACCTGTTTTGTTTGCAATTGCTGCCATAAGTGTGCTGGGGATGCTCAGACGTGGGTCCCAGGCACTCCACACCACTGGAGTCAAGCTAGCCGGGCTGATGAGAGGTGTTACCTCGAAACCGGTCCGGTCCTCGGATGCTTGATTCCGTTCTGGGAAGGACATGGCTTTTGTAGTTCAGACTGGACTGTTCCCATGGGGCACAGGGTCAGAACTGATTTGCATATCGCCATTGTCTAACCCAGGGTGGTGTGGAGTGCAAAAAAACGATGGATTTGGGCCCAGATCTTTTGACTGGGTTGAATGTGTGACATTGATCCACATTCGGTCCATCTCCTGTTTTGTTTGCATTGCCGCCATAAGTGTGCTGGGGATGCTCAGACGTGGGTCCCAGGCACTCCACACCACTGGAGTCAAGCTAGCCGGGCTATTGAGAGGTGTTACCTTGAAACCGGTCCGGTCCTCGGATGCTTAATTCCGTTCTGGGAAGGACATGGCTTTTGTAGTTCAGACTGGACTGTTCCCATGGGGCACAGGGTCAGAGCTGATTTGCATATCGCCATTGTCTAACCCAGGGTGGTTTGGAGTGCAAAAAAACTATGGATTTGGACCCAGATCTTTTGACTGGGGTGCATGTGTGACATTGATCCACATTCGGTCCATCACCTGTTTTGTTTGCAATTGCCGCCATAGGTGTGCTGGGGATGCTCAGATGTGTGTCCCAGGCACTCCACACCACTGGAGTCAAACTAGCCGGGCTGATGAGAGGTGTTACCTTGAAACTGGTCCGGTCCTCGGATGCTTGATTCCGTTCTGGGAAGGACATGGCTTTTGTAGTTCGGACTGGACTGTTCCCATGGGGCACAGGGTCAGAGCTGATTTGCATATCGCCATTGTCTAACCCAGGGTGGTGTGGAGTGCAAAAAAACGATGGATTTGAGCCCAGATCTTTTGACTGGGTTGAATGTGTGACATTGATCCACATTCGGTCCATCACCTGTTTTGTTTGTATTGCCGCCATAAGTGTGCTGGGGATGCTCAGACGTGGGTCCCAGGCACTCCACACCACTGGAGTCAAGCTAGCCGGGCTGATGAGAGGTGTTACCTCGAAACCGGTCCGGTCCTTGGATGCTTGATTCCGTTCTGGGAAGGACATGGCTTTTGTAGTTCGGACTGGACTGTTCCCATGGGGCACAGGGTCAGAGCTGATTTGCATATCGCCATTGTCTAACCCAGGGTGGGGTGGAGTGCAAAAAAACGATGGATTTGGGCCCAGATCTTTTGACTGGGTTGAATGTGTGACATTGATCCACATTCGGTCCATCACCTGTTTTGTTTGCAATTGCCGCCATAAGTGTGCTGGGGATGCTCAGACGTGGGTCCCAGGCACTCCACACCACTGGAGTCAAGCTAGCCGGGATGATGAGAGGTGTTACCTCGAAACCGGTCCGGTCCTCGGATGCTTGATTCCGTTCTGGGAAGGACATGGCTTTTGTAGTTCGGACTGGACTGTTCCCATGGGGCACAGGGTCAGAGCTGATTTGCATATCGCCATTGTCTAACCCAGGGTGGTGTGGAGTGCAAAAAAACGATGGATTTGGGCCTAGATCTTTTGACTGGGTTGAATGTGTGACATTGATCCACATTCGGTCCATCACCTGTTTTGTTTGCAATTGCCGCCATAAGTGTGCTGGGGATGCTCAGACGTGGGTCCCAGGCACTCCACACCACTGGAGTCAAGCTAGCCGGGCTGATGAGAGGTGTTACCTCGAAACCGGTCCGGTCCTCGGATGCTTGATTCCGTTCTGGGAAGGACATGGCTTTTGTAGTTCGGACTGGACTGTTCCCATGGGGCACAGGGTCAGAGCTGATTTGCATATCGCCATTGTCTAACCCAGGGTGGTGTGGAGTGCAAAAAAACGATGGATTTGGGCCCAGATCTTTTGACTGGGTTGAATGTATGACATTGATCCACATTCGGTCCATCACCTGTTTTGTTTGCAATTGCCGCCATAAGTGTGCTGGGGATGCTCAGACGTGGGTCCCAGGCACTCCACACCACTGGAGCCAAGCTAGCCGGGCTGATGAGAGGTGTTACCTCAAAACCGGTTCGGTCCTCGGATGCTTGATTCCGTTCTGGGAAGGACATTGCTTTTGTAGTTCGGACTGGACTGTTCCCATGGGGCACAGGGTCAGAGCTGATTTGCATATCGCCATTGTCTAACTCAGGGTGGTGTGGAGTGCAAAAAAACGATGGATTTGGGCCCAGATCTTTTGACTGGGTTGAATGTGTGACATTGATCCACATTCGGTCCATCACCTGTTTTGTTTGCAATTGCCGCCATAAGTGTGCTGGGGATGCTCAGACGTGGGTCCCAGGCACTCCACACCACTGGAGTCAAGCTAGCTGGGCTGATGAGAGGTGTTACCTCGAAACCGGTCCGGTCCTCGGATGCTTGATTCCGTTCTGGGAAGGACATGGCTTTTGTAGTTCGGACTGGACTGTTCCCATGGGGCACAGGGTCAGAGCTGATTTGCATATCGCCATTATCTAACCCAGGGTGGTGTGGAGTGCAAAAAAACGATGGATTTGGGCCTAGATCTTTTGACTGGGTTGAATGTGTGACATTGATCCACATTCGGTCCATCACCTGTTTTGTTTGCAATTGCCGCCATAAGTGTGCTGGGGATGCTCAGACGTGGGTCCCAGGCACTCCACACCACTGGAGTCAAGCTAGCCAGGCTGATGAGAGATGTTACCTCGAAACCGGTCCGGTCCTCGGATGCTTGATTCCGTTCTGGGAAGGACATGGCTTTTGTAGTTCGGACTGGACTGTTCCCATGGGGCACAGGGTCAGAGCTGATTTGCATATCACCATTGTCTAACCCAGGGTGGTGTGGAGTGCAAAAAAACGATGGATTTGGGCTCAGATCTTTTGACTGGGTTGAATGTGTGACATTGATCCACATTCGGTCCATCACCTGTTTTGTTTGCAATTGCCGCCATAAGTGTGCTGGGGATGCTCAGACGTGGGTCCCAGGCACTCCACACCACTGGAGTCAAGCTAGCCGGGCGGATGAGAGGTGTTACCTCGAAACCGGTCCGGTCCTCGGATGCTTGATTCCGTTCTGGGAAGGACATGGCTTTTGTAGTTCGGACTGGACTGTTCCCATGGGGCACAGGGTCAGAGCTGATTTGCATATCGCCATTGTCTAACCCAGGGTGGTGTGGAGTGCAAAAAAACAATGGATTTGGGCCCAGATCTTTTGACTGGGTTGAATGTGTGACATTGATCCACATTTGGTCCATCACCTGTTTTGTTTGCAATTGCCGCCATAAGTGTGCTGGGGATGCTCAGACGTGGGTCCCAGGCACTCCACACCACTGGAGTCAAGCTAGCCGGACTGATGAGAGGTGTTACCTCGAAACCGGTCCGGTCCTCGGATGCTTGATTCCGTTCTGGGAAGGACATGGCTTTTGTAGTTCGGACTGAACTGTTCCCAAGGGGCACAGGGTCAGAGCTGATTTGCACATCGCCATTGTCTAACCCAGGGTGGTGTGGAGTGCAAAAAAATGATGGATTTGGGCCCAGATCTTTTGACTGGGTTGAATGTGTGACATTGATCCACATTCGGTCCATCACCTGTTTTGTTTGCAATTGCCGCCATAAGTGTGCTGGGGATGCTCAGACGTGGGTCCCAGGCACTCCACATCACTGGAGTCAAGCTAGCCGGGCTGATGAGAGGTGTTACCTCAAAACCGGTCCGGTCCTCGGATGCTTGATTCCGTTCTGGGAAGGACATGGCTTTTGTAGTTCGGACTGGACTGTTCCCATGGGGCATGGGGTCAGAGCTGATTTGCATATCGCCATTGTCTAACCCAGGGTGGTGTGGAGTGCAAAAAAACGATGGATTTGGGCCCAGATCTTTTGACTGGGTTGAATGTGTGACATTGATCCACATTCGGTCCATCACCTGTTTTGTTTGCAATTGCCGCCAAAAGTGTGCTGGGGATGCTCAGACGTGGGTCCCAGGCACTCCACACCACTGGAGTCAAGCTAGCCGGGCTGATGAGAGGTGTTACCTCGAAACCGGTCCAGTCCTCGGATGCTTGATTCTGTTCTGTGAAGGAGATGGCTTTTGTAGGTCGGACTGGACTGTTCCCATGGGGCACAGGGTCAGAGCTGATTTGCATATCGCCATTGTCTAACCCAGGGTGGTGTGGAGTGCAAAAAAACGATGGATTTGGGCCCAGATCTTTTACTGGGTTGAATGTGTGACATTGATCCACATTCGGTCCATCACCTGTTTTGTTTGCAATTGCCGCCATAAGTGTGCTGGGGATGCTCAGACGTGGGTCCCAGGCACTCCACACCACTGGAGTCAAGCTAGCCGGGCTGATGAGAGGTGTTACCTCGAAACCGGACCGGTCCTCGGATGCTTGATTCCGTTCTGGGAAGGACATGGCTTTTGTAGTTCAGACTGGACTGTTCCCATGGGGCACAGGGTCAGAACTGATTTGCATATCGCCATTGTCTAACCCAGGGTGGTGTGGAGTGCAAAAAAACAATGGATTTGGGCCCAGATCTTTTGACTGGGTTGAATGTGTGACATTGATCCACATTCGGTCCATCTCCTGTTTTGTTTGCATTGCCGCCATAAGTGTGCTGGGGATGCTCAGACGTGGGTCCCAGGCACTCCACACCACTGGAGTCAAGCTAGCCGGGCTGATGAGAGGTGTTACCTCGAAACCGGTCCGGTCCTCGGATGCTTGATTCCGTTCTGGGAAGGACATGGCTTTTGTAGTTCGGACTGGACTGTTCCCATGGGGCACAGGGTCAGAGCTGATTTGCATATCGCCATTGTCTAACCCAGGCTGGGGTGGAGTGAAAAAAAACGATGGATTTGGGCCCAGATCTTTTGACTGGGTTGAATGTGTGACATTGATCCACATTCGGTCCATCACCTGTTTTGTTTGCAATTGCCGCCATAAGTGTGCTGGGGATGCTCAGACGTGGGTCCCAGGCACTCCACACCACTGGAGTCAAGCTAGCCGGGCTGATGAGAGGTGTTACCTCGAAACCGGTCCGGTCCTCGGATGCTTGATTCCGTTCTGGGAAGGACATGGCTTTTGTAGTTCGGACTGGACTGTTCCCATGGGGCACAGGGTCAGAGCTGATTTGCATATCGCCATTGTCTAACCCAGGGTGGTGTGGAGTGCAAAAAAACAATGGATTTGGGCCCAGATCTTTTGACTGGGTTGAATGTGTGACATTGATCCACATTCGGTCCATCACCTGTTTTGTTTGCAATTGCCGTTTTAAATACCTCAGGAACATGTGGCG
>NW_028244630.1:0-47325 GCF_964263255.1 Lissotriton vulgaris
TTTCATATATATATATATATATATATATATATATATATATATATATATATATATATATATATATATATATATATATATATATATATATATATATATATATTCACTTAAAAAACCATAGGTTATAGACCATATATAGTTAGGGATTAGCATTTACAAAACCTTATTTTACTCACATAAAACCATTGAAATTCGCATATATAGTTAGTTGCGCTAACAATATATCGCGCACCCGCAATCCACTGCTGATGATGTCACATATTACATCATTCATGACATGGTCAGTGACATCACTGATGACATCACTGATGACATTATCCAGTGACTGTATGTTTCTGTAAAGTTAAATTATGTCTTACATATTGAAGAATGAGTGGATGTATAAGTGTCTGGATGAAGGATTTAGTAGGTGCATGACTGACTGTATGAGTGAGTGATTAAATGTGTCTCACTGAGAGCATGAGTTGGTGACTAAACTGTCTTAATTTGTGCATCATTATGTCTGCAGTTCTGTAAACTGCTGCATGTGTTGATCAGTAGCTATATGAGTAACTATATGGGTTATTGATTGGTTGCCCAAGTATTTGTATGGGAGACTGAGTGTGTGTGTGGGTGGCTGGGAGGTCTGTGACTCTGTGCATAGATGTATGAGCAGTTGATTCACTAGATGTATGGGTTCAAAAGTGCATGTGGAAACAGCTGTATGGGCGGTTTACTGTGTGCATGAGTGTATTGGTGAGTGAATGGATATCTCAGTGCTACCATGTCAAAGTAAGTACATATGTAAAACACAGTACATGTGAGAGTTGACATATATAAATAACTGTGCATAAGAGCCAGTGAATGTGTGAGTGGCTGTGTGGATCATTGTGATCTTGTATCAGGGATTGTATAAGAGAGTAAATATGTGTTAGTATATGTTTGAATAAGTAAGGTGTGTATAACTGTATAGTTGAGTAAATAGAGGTGTGATTGGTTCTTTGCATGACTGACTAGGTGTGTGAGTAACTCCATGGATAAGTGACAGTCTGTAAGTGTCTGTTTACACTGATTGTATCTAAGGTTATATTAGAGTCGGATGTGATCAGTAATGTCAAATGAGATGTCATCAGTGATGTTGTCAGTGATGTCATTTGAGTTGTCATCAGTGATGTCATCAGTGATGTCACTGACCATGTCATGAATGATGTAATATGTGACATCTCAGCAGTGGATTGCGGGTGCGCGATATATAGTTAGTGCAACTAACTATATATGCGAATTTCAATGGTTTTATGCAAGTAAAATAAGGTTTTGTAAATGCTAATCCCTAACTATATATGGTCTATAACCTATGGTTTTTTCAGTGAATTTTCAAGGTTTTGTAAATGCTAATTCCTAACTATATATGGTCTATAACCTATGGTTTTTTCAGTGAATTTCAATGGTTTTTTAATAGCAAAGATCTATAGCTGTAACATATGTTCTTATTCTAATTCATAAATATATTTTATATATATTTGTATTATATTTTTTAAATTCAATTTATATTATAGTTTAAATTATTTTTTCTTGTTTCGCTGCCGATCCGCGAAACGGTAAACGTTCCGTTAGTGCAAATACCGCGTTAGAAAGGCACATCGCGATGCGTCCCGTAAACGCAACATATCGCGTTACTACGTAATGTCCCTTAAGACGTTCTGCATTAGCGCACCCGGAAGCGTTCTGGAACGCGAACCAAGGCGCGAAACGTAAAGGCTCGGAATCGATCCGGGGCGCGGCGCGCAGCGTGTAACGTAAGCATAACAGGTCATGTGACTTGTTTATAAAACTTTTCATTGGTTCATTTTACTTTTAGTTTCCTAATGATGGAACGCTTGAGCATATGACGTAAAATAAACACTTTTCATTGGTTTAGAACATTTTCTTTTCTCAAATCATGAAAGTCCCACCTTTTTTCCTCACTCGACTTTCATTTTTATGAGAGAAAGACCTGTTTTTGTTTGCTAAGACATGGCATTTGTATTAGCTGCAGCTGGTGGATCTCCACCACCTCCACCACCACCACCGAAGACAGGACCGACTAGCCAGGTCATCTTCGACCAGGAAGAAGAAGAGGAAGACGAGGAACAGGAGCAAGGGACAAGTGGCTTTCTGAAAGAAATGCCAAGAACGTCCCATATCAAAGTGAATTTTATCTGGCAATTTTTTTCTCATCCTTCTCATGAAAAGAAAGTTAATGCCAGATACGTTACCTGCCTCATCTGCAAAAAAAAACTCTCGAGAGGGACCGAAAAAAAATATAGCTATGGTAATCATACCATGCATCGGCACATGGAGAGGTGGCACCCTCCTAATTATTCTAAAGCACAACTTCGAGATCTGATGGATAACCCCCGACCGGCTAAAATATCCACCAATGACTTAGCAATAAGTGAGTCAGAGGCAAGAGAAACGGTCCCAAATCTCCAAAAGAACTTTGGGCAGATGAGATTTACATGTCTAGCATGTGGAAAATTAATTTCATGCGGAGAGATGAGTATTACTTTAATAAATACATCATTTGAAAATCATCAATGTCCAAACTGTCCAAGAAAGTAATTTTTTTTTTTGTTGCTCCTGTTGAGCCCTTTGAAGTGAATCATTTTTGTTTCCCCTTCCTCCAAAAAAACAAAAAAAAAATATAAAACATCAAAAAGAATAAAAAAAAGTTATTTTCAGAACTACCTTCCCTTTTTAAAAAAATTGCTAGAATGACCCACGTCTGAGCATACCCATCCCACTCGGGGTGACAAAACCGGTCCGGTCCTCGGATGCTTGATTCCGTTCTGGGAAGGACATGGCTTTTGTAGTCAGGGTCAGAGCTGATTTGCATATCGCCATTGTCTAACCCAGGGTGGTGTGGAGTGCAAAAAAACGATGGATTTGGGCCCAGATCTTTGGACTGGGGTGAGTGTGTGACATTGATCCACATTCGGTCCATCACCTGTTTTGTTTGCATATTCCGCCCTAAGTGCGCTGGGGATGCCCAGACGTGGGTCCCAGGCACTCCACACCACTGGAGTCAAGCTAGCCGGGCTGATGAGAGGTGTTTCCTCGAAACCGGTCCGGTCCTCGGATGCTTGATTCCGTTCTGGGAAGGACATGGCTTTTGTAGTTCGGACTGGACTGTTCCCATGGGGAACAGGGTCAGAGCTGATTTGCATATCGCCATTGTCTAACCCAGGGTGGTGTGGAGTGCAAAAAAACGATGGATTTGGACCCAGATCTTTGGACTGGGGTGAGTGTGTGACATTGATCCACATTCGGTCCATCACCTGTTGTGTTTGCATATTCCGCCCTAAGTGCGCTGGGGATGCCCAGACGTGGGTCCCAGGCACTCCACACCACTGGAGTCAAGCTAGCCGGGCTGATGAGAGGTGTTACCTCAAAACCGGTCCGGTCCTCGGATGCTTGATTCCGTTCTGGGAAGGACATGGCTTTTGTAGTTCGGACTGGACTGTTCCCATGGGGCACAGGGTCAGAGCTGATTTGCATATCGCCATTGTCTAACCCAGGGTGGTGTGGAGTGCAAAAAAACGATGGATTTGGGCCCAGATCTTTGGACTGGGGTGAGTGTGTGACATTGATCCACATTCTGTCCATCACCTGTTGTGTTTGCATATTCCGCCCTACATACCGATTGGCCATTTACCGGTCGGAAATGGCCGAAATCGGCCGTAACCGGTCGGTAAATGGCCTGAAACAACCACCTACATCGGGCCCTAAGTATGCATGCATTTGATTTCAAACAAAGTTTTTAAACCTTACACCTACATTCATGCGGAACAGACTTAAGATGCTCTAATACACATCAAAAAGTTTTTTTAAGGAACTTGCACCTTTTTTTCAAAAACTTTTAACATGGCTATGTAACTCAAACAATCAAAATAAAAAATTTTCAGGCACACATGGGGGCGTATTTACAAGGGCCTTGCACTACGGGGAAAGTGACTTCAAATGACCAGACACACATGGGGACGTATTCACAAGGCCCTTGAACCCGGGGGAAGTGACTTGAAATTGCTAAGCACACATACGAGAGTATTTACAATGCCCGTGCAACACTTATGCATCATTTTTTACATATACACCGTAACAATACCAACACAAAAGCATCATATATCTGTTCCGCAAAAGCGACGCATTGCAGGAGTCACATCACAAGTACATAGTTTCTCATAATTTTTTAAAGCATGCCTTTTCCTTAAAAACAATTTTCCGATCATAATTTGAAAACACAGCACAGCTCCTATGTACATACACACCTTGTCAGTACTAATAATTTACATTATCTACAATTACAATTGGTAAAAGAATCCAAAATCACCTTTGAAAGCAGAAGGCAAAACACTTGACGCAAAACATCATTTTAAATACACAGCTGACTTTCTTATTTACGCAAAAAAGCATACTAGTCTTTATCTAAAATATATAAACGATAACTCACCTTTACAAATTCTTTTTGAAATTCAAAACAGACTCAGAAACACACCAATTATTCTTTAGCAGAATTAAAGGTATGCACTCCAGAGGCTGGAACCAACAAAGGCACTGAAACGCTGATATTCATCACACATATCTCTCATGTCAGCCAATCAAAACTCTTCCCTCACTATTTTCAAATCAACACCCTTCCCCCCTCTGCCCTTTCTACCTCTTTTCCATAGCAACTACCGCCTGCCAGACCTCTCAGGTTTACAAGTTCACACAACAATGTTTCAAATGAACTCTGAACTCTCAGTACACCTGCTAATCCACTGAAATCTTTCATAACATCATTTTTTAATAACCATTCAAATTACATCTTTCAAAGAACACATCCATGCACCCTAACTTTCTGTTTTCAGCAATAGAAATACACCAATCACTGCTAATGAATCATTTGCACTTAAACTCCACAGTTTCTTTTCATTACAAACTTCACTATTTCAACTGCCATTTCATTCCCACACGTCATCTGACTGCAGCAAAAACTCCTCTAGCCATGTTTTCAGTCTGGATTCTTGGACATAGCTACATCCACTGGGCTCACATGTATGCTGATAACAGAAATTTACACAACCTCAATTTACAAAATGTGGAAATTAAATGGATTGGCCGAAGAGGATTGAAATGTCACCAATTGATACCATTGGTGAAAACCTTTTTACATTTGCCAAACCCTGACCTCATAATAGTGCACTGTGGCGGAAACGATTTAGGCACTTTGACTGGGGTAGGTCTGGAAATGCTCCTAAAGGACACTTTTGAGCATTTGATGACACTTTTTCCTCAAACTGCCTTGGTATATTCCAATATATGCCAAAGACAAAAATGGAGGTGGTCCAATCAATTTTGTCCACAAATAGAAAAATCGAGGAAGCATGTAAATAAGTCTGTTTCAGCTTACATGAGGGACCATGGAATGGGCTGCATCTACAACAATAACTTGCGTTACTACATGCAAGATATCTACAGAGGAGATGGCGTGCATTTCTCAGATGAGGGGAACAAAGTTTTCATACTAAATTTAAGAATGTGTATTGGTTCCTACTTATAAGTTTCTAGAACATACACAAAACCCAAAAGCTCTTTTCAGAGCTGCCTTAACTTAGTGTACTCTTGAAATTTCGAATGTACCTTTTTTCACTTATTTTCACCTATATTCGCTTCCCGGAACGCTAAATAGTTCGCGTACCGGCAGCTAACCATGCGAAAAAAAACAATTTTTTTTTAACGACAAATATGAGCCTCCTGAGCCACCCTCAGAAAACTTAGGGAGACAGGATACGTCTAAACTACCCCAATCTACCCATTCTGAACATTATTTACCCTCCATCTTGTATCTCAATTCTACCGAAACACAAAATGGAGGACTCCCGTAACGCTGCAAGTTCGTGTACCGGGAAACACACTGACAAGCACTCGCTCAAAAAAGGTGGGAAAGTAATTTACAGAAAAACAACTGGAGACACTTTCACCAATTAAACATTAGCTCATACTACATACCAATCCCTACCATTTTCACAAATATTGTTGGAATACCATTTAGCCATTTAGCATGTAGAACTCTCTAAAATCCCTGAGGTAAATTACTTCACAAAACATATCGGAAGTGTTGGAAATGACAACCAATTAAAAGATTACTTTCAATTTCTACTATTATATCATGACATTTCATTGGTTATGTACCTGAATATATATATACAAAGAGAGAGAAACACACCCATTTTGACTACTACTTCGTGAAGTGCATAACAACAAAAAATCAACTGATAACTTCAACTTATATTTAAAAGGTAAGATATTATTTATAAAACTGAAGTATGTTCTGTACTGAAAGCTAATTAGAAAAACATTTTCTGACAATTATATTCTATCACTCTGTAATACTTATAGAAAAAATAGACTTCTCTGTTTTAGTTATGGCAGGGCCAGTCCTAGGATTTGCAAGACCATGGGCTAAAAGGGAACGTGCGCGAGGCCCCCTCCAATTTACATAAGTGGCCCCTTGCAAGGAGAACATTCACAGACACTGAGGGGGCCCCATTGTCCAGCATTTTGACGCCCCCACAGTTTTAACTTTTACTCCACACGAATTTCTCACACCTTCATAGGTGTGAGAATTGATTGTGGTCTAAAAGTTAAA
This sequence comes from Lissotriton vulgaris, assembly GCF_964263255.1. NCBI lineage: Eukaryota > Metazoa > Chordata > Amphibia > Caudata > Salamandridae > Lissotriton > Lissotriton vulgaris. Next base: position 6,647 of record NW_028244630.1, read on the forward strand.
ACTGTGGGAGCGCAAAAATGCTGGACAATGGGGCCCCCTCAGTGTCTGTGAATGTTCTCCTTGCAATTGAAGGAGCGTCTCCTTCTCCCTCCCCTATACCTCCTGACACCATCCATGGGAGGCCCAAGGAGGGGGCCCCCTCCAATGGACCTTAATTGCAAGCGACACCTTTCTTTATGATAGATCTCCAGGAAAACAAAAGGACACATCACCAGTGCGTGGCCCCATGCTGGTGGGCTGAGTGCGAGACCATGAGCGGCAGCCCACGCTGCCCATGCCTAGCGCCGGCCCTGAGTTAAGGATAGAGTTAGACTTCTATAGTATAATTCAGAATTGACTAAGAGTTTATTTGATAATTTTTTTCATATTTCTACTTCTAATTTGATACCATACACTGCCCAAAGAAAAAAACACTATATAAATAACCAAACTGCCAATCTGTACTGAAACCCAACAATGCCCTTTCTGTACTGATATATTTTTTAAAAATTCATTTTTCAGAATTGAAAATGGAAGAACAACAAAACAACATGAAAACTGAAACAGAAAAAAAATTGAGACACAAGTTGACATGGATTTCTACGACGGCACAATAAATAATGAACTTGTGCAATGTGTAGATGCAGTAGATTTTCTACTAAAAAATGAAGAAAAAAATGATCACGATTTTTTAGATTTTCCTTTACATTTTGAAAAACAAAATGAAAAATCAATTTTAATTTCTTAATTCAAAAATTGTTTGACACATTATTTATTTTTATATGTATATTGAAAACTAGTAGCAAATGTATTATAACGTGAAGTCAGACTTAAAATATACTGTGCAACTTTTTGGTGTTACATACTAGCTTTGTTCATAGTTACTTCCTTTCTCCCACTATATAATCCCCAATGTGTATTTAACATCTCTTTATCATCTCCTGCCACCATGTTGTTTCTGCTTTCCAGACAGACTATGGTATGAATTCCATATACCACAATAACTTCTATAACAACAGGCAAGATATTTACAAAGGAGACGGCGTTTATTAAATTATAGACTGTGCATTGGTACCTACATGTAGCTACGTAAATAAAAAAAAACAAAAAAAAAACAAAACGAACAATCAATAAACATACAATAAGTTAAAAGTCAATCATTCTTGTTTCCTTATAGTACGCTCCCCAGACCGCTTTCCGGTACGCGAACCGGGCGCACCCCACGAAAAAAACAATTTTTTTATTTTTTTTGGGGGACCCGCGGGGAACTTTAATATCCCCCTCATCAATCCTAGGGGGTCAGAAGGGGTCTACCTTGCCCCCTTTCCTTTATTTCCCCCTTTGTTTTGGCCTCCTCTTGTCTCTGGATCCTACCGAGAGACAAAATGGCGGCCGCTACGGACTGTTTAGAATGTTGACAGACACCGGAGAGCCAATCAGCTTCGCTTCGCAAAGCTCCGTCACGCGAAAAGTACGCGAACTGGTGCGCTATCCAAGACGCTGTCACAGATATATACATTTTTTAAAACGTTAATTTCTCAAAATCCACTGGAGCACATATATTGAGACCCAGCAAAGGCACATCGGGCTAACAGTCCCTACAATTTTGCCAAGTTTCGTGCAAATCCATTCAGCCGTTCGAGCTAAAAGTGAGGCCAAACGCCCTATGGAAATTAACATGGGAAAAACGCGTTTTGGGACCCCCCTTTTTTCTTGGCCCCCCCTTGACGAAACCCCCCCAAATTTTCAAGGGCAGCTCAGAAACAAAATGTGCCATTTTCCTGAAAATTTCAGCCGATTCCGTCCACAAACGCCAAAGTTATTAGACATAGAATCTTCAAAAGTCCCATACGAAAAAAATCCTAACTATATATACCTACTGGCGACCGCCAGTAGGTAATATATATATATATATATATATATATTACCTACTGGCGGTCGCCAGTAGGTAGTTATAGTTAGGATTTTTTTCAATGTTAAATCTCAAAATTCTATTTGGAATTACTTTGGCACCGGTTGACGAATCTGCCTGAAAATTTCCTGAAAATGGCCTCGTCGAGCTCCGGTCCTTCCTTGAAAGTTTGGGGGGGATACGTCAAGCGGGGGCCGAGATAAAAGGGGGGTCCCAAAACGCGTTTTCCCCATGTTAATTTCCATAGGGCGGTCGATTTCACTTTTAGCCCGAACGGCTGAATGGATTTCCAGCAAACTTGGCAAAATTGAAGGGACTGGTAGCCCGATGTGCCTTTGCTATGTCTCAAGATGTGTGCTGCAGTGGATTTTGAGTAATTTACGTTCAAAAAAATATATATATCTATAGGCGCTCTCCGGTGCGCGCAGCGGAGTGCGCTCCTGGCGCGACACGCGACTTGTGCACAAAAAGCTGATTGGCTCTTGGGTGTCTGTAAACATTCTAAACAGTCTGGAGCGGCCGCCATCTTGTGTCTCGGTAAAATCGAGACACAAGGGGTTTGAAAAAAAAAGGGGCAAATGACCATAAGGGGGAAGAGTAGACCCCCTCTGACCCCCTAGGTTTGATGTGGGGGCTAAAATAGGGTCCTGCGGGGCATTACATTTTTTATTTTTTTTTTCGTTTTGCGCGGGGGAAGCGCATGGTACGCGCACCGGGAAGCGAAGCACGGGGAAAATCCAGGACCATATTTATGAAGGCTTTGCGCTGCCAGTTTTGCGCCGCCTGTGCGTCAATTTTTGTGACGCACCAGCGGTGTAAAAAAATGCGCATTGTTACGCAATATTTAAAAAGTGACGCATCTATCTAGATGCGTCACTTTTTAAATATAGTGCAACGAGGCACATTTGTTTACACTGCTGGTGCGATGCGTCACTTTTCTGTGCGCACTCCTTATGACATTCCAGATGTGTCATATTTAATGTATGACGAATCATGTTGCAAGGAGTTACAGATACATCAGTATTTCTGACATATCTGTAAACATAAAAGTGACGCGAGGCAGGCGCAAGATTTTGACGCAACAGCATCCTAAAAGTGACGCAGAGAAATCTCATAGATTTCAGTACGTCGTTATTACCAAGCTTTTTGCGGGGGAATGCCCCCTCTGCATACATTATACCTGACGCAGATATAATGTGGCGCAGAGTTTTAAAAAGTGACCCATGTACCTAGATGCGTCACTTTTTAAAAATAGCGTCTGGTATAATGCATGCAGAGGGGGTGTTCTCCCGCAAAAAGCTTTGTAATAGCGACGCAGTGAAATCTTTGAGATTTCACTGCGTCACTTTTAGGATGCTGTTGCGTCAAAATCTTGCGCCTGCTTTACAGCAGGTGTTAGACTGACGCAAGACCTTTCACATGGTGCTTTTTCCATGTGAAAGGACACATTACTGGAGTTGCGTCACTTTTGTGACGCACTCCAGCAATGCGTTACTTGGAATGTCATAAGGAGTGCGCACAGAAAAGTGACGCATCGCACCAGTGGTGTAAAAAAATGCGCCTCGTTGCGTTATATTTAAAAAGTGACGTATCTAGGTCGATGGGTCACTTTTTAAAATCAAGCGCCACATTATATCTGCGTGAGGTATAATGCATGCAGAGGGGGTGTTCCCCCGCAAAAAGCTTTGTAATAGCGACGCAGTGAAATCTTTGAGATTTCACTGCGTCACTTTTAGGATGCTGTTGCGTCCTTTAAATATAGTGCAACGAGGCACATTTGTTTACACTGCTGGTGCGATGCGTCACTTTTCTGTGCGCACTCCTTATGACATTCCAGATGTGTCATATTTAATGTATGACGAATTATGTTGCAAGGAGTTACAGATACGTCAGTATTTCTGACATATCTGTAAACATGAAAGTGACGCGAGGCAGGCGCAAGATTTTGACGCAACAGCATCCTAAAAGTGACGCAGAGAAATCTCATAGATTTCAGTACGTCGTTATTACCAAGCTTTTTGCGAGGGATTGCCCCCTCTGCATACATTATACCTGATGCAGATATAATGTGGCGCAGAGTTTTAAAAAGTGACCCATGTACCTAGATGCGTCACTTTTTAAAAATAGCGTCAGGTATAATGCATGCAGAGGGGGTGTTCCCCCGCAAAAAGCTTGGTAATAACGACGCAGTGCGTCACTTTTAGGATGCTGTTGCGTCAAAATCTTGCGCCTGCTTCACAGCAGACCTTTCACATGGTGCTTTTTCCATGTGAAAGGACACATTACTGGAGTTGCGTCACTTTTGTGACGCACTCCAGCAATGCGTTACTTTTGTGTTTACAGATACGTCAGAAATACTGACATATCTGTAACTCCTTGCGAATTGATTAGTCATATATTAAATATGACATATCTGGAATGTCATAAGGAGTGCGTCCAGAAAAGTGACGCATCGCTGTTTTCACGTAGCGATGCGTCACTTTTCAGAAATGAGGCCTCCAGTTTATTCACTGTGTCATAACTTTCTTTTCTAACACTCACCTTCTTTCATTCCTCCTACTTCACTTCCTTTCACCTCTCATACCTTTCTGTTCTTTCTTACTCATTCTCCTTTCAATTATCAATGCACTATATTTCACTTACTCTTCATTTTTTTAAGAATATAGCTCTTTGATGAGAATTGGAGGTAGTTCTGAAAAGAACTTTTGGTTTTCTTCTTTTAACTGAACAGGAACAAAAACAGGGAATGAAAACTGCTAAACAGGAGCAAAAAGAAAACAAAAAAATTAGGGGTGGGAAGGGCAGCGATGGTTCTCCAATGCTCGAACCATGAGCTGGACACTTTGCTCCCCATAGGTGAGGCGTTGATTGCAGTATCTGCATTTGACGACCCCATGGTTAAATGCAGGTTGTATGTTTGGCACCTGCTCCTGCGATTGCTCTCTCCCAGAAGAAGTTGCTCCTCCGGTTGATGTAGAGGCCCCATCTCTGGGAACCTCTTGTGCCAGAGCCCTGACACTTTCCCGGGCAAAATTCTGGGGGTGCCTCCTCTCCACATGTCGGATCATGGTAAAGTTCCCAAAAGAGTACTTTTTTGGGCGGTTACCCCGTGACAGGACCTGTTTGCAGATCCTGCACTCCACTTTTGGTGCATTCACCTTCTTCTGGTCTGCTGGAAACTTAAAAAATTTCCATATGAAATGTTCCTTCACCTTTGGGGTAGGAGGCTCTTCATTGATGAACTCAGGTTCATCCTCACTGCTGGATTCTCTGGCAGCCATGGTAATTCACAAAAGATCCAGGTGCAAAAAACAGGTCTTTCAGTCACAAAAGTGAAAGAAGAAGTGAAGGAAATGGGTGGGGATTTCATTCATTGTAAAAAAAACTGTTAGCAACCAATGAAAAGTGTTATTTTAGGGTCACATGACCCGACGCGTTTACGCTGCGCGCTCCGGAGCACTTCCGGGTGCGATTACGCAGCGCGATCGTAGGCGCTTCCGGGGCGCAAACGTGGCGCGATCGTAGGTGCTTTTGCGTGCGTTTACGCGGCGCGAACGTAGGCGCTTCCGAGGGCACTTACGTTGCGCGCCGAAGTGACGTCATCAAACTTTTACAGAAATGCATAATCATTTTCCTTATTAAAAAAAACTAATTTTATTTGTATGGTACGAAATGTTTTGCATTATTATTAACTTTTCATTCATATTTTTTTCACGAACGACAGTAGCGCTCTGGGTGCGCTTTCAGGTGAGCTCACGGAAAAGCTTACCGGAGAGCTTAGCTGAAAGCTTCCCGGAGCGCGCACCCAGAGCGCAAAAGAAAAAAATTATATTAAAAAAATGAATACTTAAAAAAAAACAGCAAATTGTAAAAAAAAAAAAAGGTTAGAAACTCGATATACAAAGGAATTAGCATTTAAAAAACCTATGAAATTCACTGAAAAAACCATAGGTTTCACACCAGTTATAGTTAGGAATTAGCATTTAAAAAACCTATGAAATTCACTGAAAAAACCATAGGTTTAACACCAGTTATAGTTAGCTGGAAATTTTACTGATATAAAACCATTGAAATTCCCACGTTATAGTTAGTTGGACTCACTATAACTTGCACGTGTAATGCACTGCTGATGACATCACATATTACATCACTCATGACATGGTCAGTGACATCACTCATGACATCACTGATGACAGAGAGACTGACCTACTTTCACTCGCTAATATATGTATTCACTAAGATACACTTAATAAGGCAGATATCCAATTATTTTTTAAAAAAAAACATCCATTAAGACAATAATTTAAACAAATATTCTTCCATCGACCTTAACATACATATATAAAACATATTTATTTATCTGAAAGACACACATTCACTGGATGGTGTCGTCAGTGCATTACACGTGCAAGTTATAGTGAGTCCAACTAACTATAACGTGGGAATTTCAATGGTTTTATATCAGTAAAATTTCCAGCTAACTATAACTGGTGTTAAACCTATGGTTTTTTCAGTGAATTTGATAGGTTTTTTAAATGCTAATTCCTAACTATAACTGGTGTGAAACCTATGTTTTTTTCAGTGAATATATATATATATATATATATATATATATATATTACCTACTGGCGGTCGCCAGTAGGTATATATAGTTAGGATTTTTTCCCTATGGGATTTCTGAAAATTCTATGCCTAATAACTTTTGCGTTCGTGGACGGAATTGGCTGAAATTTTCAGGAAAATGGCACATTTTGTTTCTGAGCAGACCTTGAAAATTTGGGGGGGTTTTGTGGAGGGGGGGCCGAGAAAAAAGGGGGGTCCCAAAACGCCTTTTTCCCATGTTAATTTCCATAGGGCGGTTGGACTCACTTTTAGCCCGAACGGCTGAATGGATTTTCACGAAACTTGGCAAAATTGTAGGGACTGTTAGCCCGATGTGCCTTTGCTAGGTCTCAATATATGTGCTTCAGTGGATTTTGAGAAATTAACGTTTAAATCAAGATATATATCTGTAACAGCGCTCCGGGCAGCTATCCGGTTAGCGAACCTTTCGCGTAACGGAACTTTGCGATGAGAAGCTGATTGGCCCTCCGGTGTCTGTCAACATTCTAAACAGTCCGGAGCGGCCGCCATCTTGTCTCTCGGTAGGATCGAGAGACAAGAGGAGGCCAAAACAAAGGGGGAAATTACCATAAGGGGGCATAGTAGATCCTCGTTGACCCCCTAGGTTTTATGTGGAGGTTTTAAAAGGGCCTAGGAGGGTCCAAAAAAAAAAATTTTTTTTTGCGTGGTAAGCGCCAAGTTCGCGAACCGGATAGCTTTCTGGGCAGCGAACTTTATGGATAAAAGAATGAAAGACTTTTCTAATACTGTATGTTAATTGTTTGTTGTTTTTCTTGTTTTTTTTTGTTTTCTTTATTTATTTATTTTTTTTATTATGATTGTGTTTCATACTTTATTAAATTTTCTAACATTTCATTGTCAGAAATGTCATAATTTATTATAGGGTGTAATTGTTTTTCATTTTGAAGCAAGTTGTCTACTGCTTCAACACATTGTAGAAGTTCGTGGTCTCTACTGTCATCCATAAAGTCATCAAGTTTGTCTTGGCTGCTCTCCTTCAGTTCAATCGAAAATGAAACTTGCTGCTCGCCTTCCATTTTGCCTGAAATTTGGATTAAAAAAATATATATTAGTAGAGATAGGGCACTGTTGGGATTAATTTTAGATAGGCAGTTTTTATCAGTGAATTTATCTTTTGGCAGTGTATAGTATGAGAGTGGAAATAGGACTAAAAAAAAGTGTATGTGATTTAACCAAGACACTACTACTACAGAGGGATAGTGTATATGTAGCAGAAAAAGTCTACTATATTAAGTCATAGTGCACAATATATTAAATTATAACTTACCTTCACAAAGAAGTTGAAGTTTTTTGAAGCTTTTGAAATAGGAGGTACAACAAGAAGTAGTAGTCAAAATGGCTGTGTTTCCTTCTCTCCCTTTATATATATACAGGTATATAACCAATCAAATGTCAGGTAATAAAAGTAGAAAATGAAAGTAACATTTTCATTGGTTGTCAATTCCAACAATTCAGATGTGTTTTGTGAAGTAATTTACCTCACGGTACTTGGAGAGGTCTACAGGCTAAATGGCTAAATGGAATTTCAATGAAATTTGTGAGAATGGAAGGGATTGTTATGTAGTATGAGCTAATCTATATTTGGTGAGAGTGTTTCTAGTCGTTATTCTGTAAATTACTTTCCCGCCTTTTTTTAGGACCGCTTTCCGGGAAGCTGCCCGGTTAGCGAACCTTAAGCGTCACGGGAGTCCACCATTTTGTGTTTCGTTCGCATTAAGATACAAGATGGAGGGCAAATAATGTTTAGAATGGGTAGAAGGGGTCATGGTAGACTTATCTTGACCCCCTAGGTTTTCTGAGCGTGGCTGAGGAGGCTTATATGTGCGGAAAAAAATTTTTTTTTAAAAAAATTCCGCGAGGTTAGCTTTCGGTTAGCGAACCGGGTAGCGCTCCGGGGAGCGAATTTTGTGGAAAATTAGTGAAAAAAGTTAGAGAAAAATAATAATTGTGAGTGATCAGATGTAGGGTAGCTCTGAGAAGAGCTTTTGGGTTTATGGTACATTTAGGTACTTATAAGTAGGTACCAATGCACAGTCTTAAATTCAGAATGAAAATTCTGTTGCCCTCATCTGAGAAGTGAACTCCATCTCCTCTGTAGATATCTTGCATGTAGTAACGCAAGTTATTGTTGTACAGAGAGCCCATTCCATGGTCTCTCATGTAAGCTGAAACAGATTTGTTTACATGCTTCCTCGCTTTCTCAATTTGTGGACAAAATTGGTTGGACCACCTCCATTTCTGTCTTTGGCATATATTGGAATATACCAAGGCAGTTTGAGGAAAAAGTGCCATTAATTGCTCCAAGGTGTCCTTTAAAAGCATTTCCAGACCTACCCCTGTCAAAGTGCCCAAATCATTACCTCCACAGTGCACTATTAACAGGTCAGGTTTTGGCAAATGCATAAAGGTTTTCACCAATGGTATCAATTGGTGACATTTTAATCCTCTTTGGCCCAACCACTTAATTTCCACATCTTGTAAATTGAGGTTGTGTAAATTTCTGCTCTCAGCATACCTTTGAGCCCAGTGGATGTAACTATGTCCAACAATCCAGACGTTAAACATGGTGGAAGAAGGTTGTTCTGCAGTCAGATGAAGTGTGGTAATGAAAGGGCAGTTGAAACAGTAGGAGTTTCTAAAGAAAAAAAACTGTGGATTTACAATGCTAATGATTCATTAGCAGTGATTGGTGCATTTCCATTTCTGAAAACAGAAAGTTAGGGTGCATGGATGTGTTCTTTGAAAGATGTAATTTGAATGGTCAAGGAAGAAACATTTAATGAAAGATTGCACTGGATACGCAGGTGCACTGAGAGTTCAGAGTTCAATTGAAACATTGTTGTGTGAATTTGCAAACATGAGAGGTCTTCCAGGAGGTGGTTGCTATGGAAACAAGGCAGACAGGGCAGAGGGGGGAAGGGTTTTGATTTGAAAAAAGTGAGGGAAGAGGTATGATTGGCTAATATGAGAGATATGTGAAAAGAATATCTGTATTTCTGTGCTTTCAATAGCTGCAGCCTTTGGAGTGCATCCTTTTTCTTCTGCTGAAGACAATTTGGTGTATTTCTGAGACTGTTTTCAAAACTCAAAAAATATTTGCTAAGGTGAGAAAAGATTTATTTAATTTAGATAGAGAATAGTATGATTTAAGGAGAAAATGATGAAGAAAGCTGTGTTTTTAAAATGTGGTTTTGTCTCTAGTGATATACTAATAGAATTAGTTTCAAAGAGAAATTATAATTGCATATTTGGTGTAACATTCTGGCATGCAGTTACACAAGATATTGTAATACATGGAGGCCATTTCATGGTCTGTTATGTAAGCTGAAACAGATATGTTGCTTTTAAAAACGATTTAAGAAATCAATTACATTTCTAGATATGTACTGCTAGAGCTTCATAGGTTGTTTTGGGCCATATTTATAAGGTATTTGAGTGTCTAAGATGTTGTGTTCGCCTTTTAAAATGTAAAGTGTTCCTCATGGGACAAGTGTCTTGTAAATACGCTCCCACTTGTGCTTGGCAAATTTAGATTTTGATTATGGGAGTTACCTAGCCATGTTAATAGTGTCCCAAAAATGGTGCTAGGGCATTCCAGAAAACACTTTCATGTGTCTCAAGGACATTTTTAGTCATTTCTTCATGAATGCAGGTATACAATTGATTTATATGCTGTGTTTAAAAACGAATTTTGAAATGAATTAAATTTCAGGATATGTACTGTTAGAGCTTCATAGGTTGTTTGGGGTCATATTTAGAAGGCATTTTAGTGTCTTTGAAGTTATTTTTCCCTTTTTAAATGGAAAGCGTTCCTCATGGGGCCCTGAGCAGTTCTTAGCCATGTTATTTAATAGGAAGTGGATAACATGGCTAAGAGCATTTGCTGGGAAATGCATGAATATCGCTGATTTTTCTGCTATATTCATGCATTGTGGCCGTTTTTTTTCACATTGCTTCATAGGTTGTTTGGGTTCATATTTAGAAGGCATTTTAGTGTCTTTGATGTTATTTTTCCCTTTTTAAATGGAAAGCGTTCCTCATGGGGCCCTGAGCAGTTCTTAGCCATGTTATTTAATAGGAAGTGGATCACATGGCTAAGAGCATTTGCTGGAAAATGCATGAATATCGCTGATTTTTCTGCTATATTCATGCATTGTGGCCGTTTTTTTCACATTGCTTCATAGGTTGTTTGGGTTCATATTTAGAAGGTATTTTAGTGTCTTTGATGTTATTTTTCCCTTTTTAAATGGAAAGCGTTCCTCATGGGGCCCTGAGCAGTTCTTAGCCATGTTATTTAATTGGAAGTGGATAACATGGCTAAGAGCATTTGCTGGAAAATGCATGAATATCGCTGATTTTTCTGCTATATTCATGCATTGCGGCAGTTTTTTTTCACATTGCTTCATAGGTTGTTTGGGTTCATATTTAGAAGGCATTTTAGTGTCTTTGATGTTATTTTTCCCTTTTTAAATGGAAAGCGTTCCTCATGGTGCCCTGAGCAGTTCTTAGCCATGTTATTTAATAGGAAGTGGATAACATGGCTAAGAGCATTTGTTGGAAAATGCATGAATATCGCTGATTTTTCTGCGTTATTCATGCATTGCAGGCCTTTTTTTATCACATTTGCAAGCACTTCTTAGCCATGTTATCCAATGGGAGGTGGATAACATGGCTAAGAGCATTTGCTTCAAAGGTTGTTTGGGGTTATATACCATTTTTGGGAAATTATTAACATGCCTATCTAACTCCCATAATCAAAATCTAAATTTGCCAACCGCAGGTGGGAGCGTATTTACAATAAATTTGCACCATGAAGAATGTAAAATAGCATACTAGATACTCAAATAACTTATAAATATGATCCAAAACATCTTATGAAGCACTAGTAGTGCATATTTCCAGAAATGTATTGGTTTTCATTTAATGATTTACTTCATTGGTAGGCCTTCACATGTTTTTTTACCTTGGTTTTTTTTCAGTGAAAATCTTATCTGCAACCATGTGTTGGCCTCACCTCAAATAAACAAAACAGGTGATGGACTGAATGTGGATCAATGACACACATTCACCCCAGTCCAAAGATCTGGGCCTAAACAAACCTTTAGATAGGCTACATCTTATCGTCATCCTGAATTAATGATTTAAAATATTAGGGAGTGATTTATGAGTGTTGTATGCCTGTTTTGTACCATTGAGTGTCATTTTTGTGATGCAGTGCTGGTGGAAAATATTTGCTATGTTAAATAATTAGTACAGCATTAAGTTTTAGATGACTGTTATTTATTTACTGTTTGGTAATAGTGGTTAATAACATTTTATATTATATTTTTTCACAGATTCAACTGCAGATTCTTTCATAGTTTGGAAAATGCCTTCCAGAAGTCGAATACGAAAGGCTAGAAAACGTCAAAGACAGCAGGATGATGTTTTATTGCAGCAGTCCTCTTCCCCAAATACTTGTCAAAACACCAAGAAAGGTCCGGGTAAGAGCACGAAATCATTCTTAAGAAATATTTGTAGTAAAAAAAATTTTGCTCAAAAAAATGTGTCTCTTAACAAAAAGAGAAGTAATTTAAATGGAAAGGAGAGACCCATCACAAATGTTACTGGTAGAGGAAGAGATAACTCTGTGCATGATAGTAGAAGGAAACAACAGTTTAGGGACATTCGACAACGAATGTTCCGTAATAGGATATTAGTTAATTTATTGAAAAATATTAAAAAGAAAGGCCAACAGAAAGCGGCATTTTATAGGAAGAAGAAAAATGTAGAGAAAATTATTGATCATGCTTTTGAAATCAAGCGAAAGTTGTTTATTTTGGTAATCAATAGAATTAGGAAACTAAGCAAGGTAATTTCTGATTTCAAAACAAAAAGTAGATGGAAGAGAGTAGTAAATCGTACTAACTTTTGTGAAGTTTTTTCTGGAGAATGGATGCATAGTTCAAGTTCTGAGGCATTTTTTAATGAGGAGACTTATTTTCAGGATAATGATTTGGTGCATGCAGTTGACATCAGTGGTCGAGCTTATGAAGTGAAGGATGGTTGTCCAGTTGAAAAAGAACTACTTGTGACAACAGAGACAGAAGAGGCGCTAAGTGATGAGGTTTTAGGAAGACGTCCTAAGGGTCCTGTGTACATTTGGAAGTGTAGTTCTATTTGCAGTGTGCGACAGGTTTCCATCAATTTGCTATGTGATTTTATACGGACATTTAATAAGAAAAGTTTGAAGCAGAAAATGAAGTTGTTGCAAGATTTAGATCCTTGCAGAGTGAGACAAATGACAGGTTTGCGTGGTCATTCACTGGCTTGTCTTTCCAGGAGAGTATGCCAGAGTGTTTTTCATCATTTCAGGATGCTAGCAGTGCATCATAATAAAGTGAGAAAATTAGTGAGAATGTTGTATTATGCTAAGAGTCCAGCAATTATGCTTAAACAGTTATGTGCTGCTCTTTTGCATGGTTCTGAAATAGATGTGAAGAATCTTTGTGAAGAAATTGAGTTTTGTTACTTTGGTAGTAAAGATGAGAATGTTCAAATTGACCCTGAAGTAGAGGGTAATGTGGAAGATAATGTACAGGTTTCCAGTACAGATAATTTTCAGAAGGAAATTGCCACGTTTCAGATGAAATCAAGTGAGAGGCCTAATTTCACTTGTGTATGTTGTCGACGCACTTATTATAAGAATCAGACTAAGGTAGTGGATTTATATGCAAAAAGTGAAAGGGAAAATAATAGTGAATGGAAGGATTTAGCCACATACTTGATGGTAGAAAATTATTTTGATTTGGGATCGGATCAACGTGTGTGTACTTATTGTTGTAATAAATTAAACCAAAACCAGATGCCTGCTAGGGCAGTTCATAATAATCTGGAATTGGTTGAGATTCCTTCTGAATTGAAGGATTTAAATACTTATGAATCTATTTTGATTCAAAGTATCCATCCCTTTCAGGCTATTGTAAGAATGGAGCCAAAGACAGGGAAATTGCCTCCAGCAGATTTACAGAGAGGATTAAAGGGAAGAGTTGTTTATTTGCCTCTAGATTTGAACAAAAACATTAACACAATTGGAATAGAAAAAGTGGAAGAGGAACCTCTGGTTATCTTGGTTAATGGGGTTCCGACAAAGAATAAGAAAATATGGCAAGATTTAGTGGATGTTAGGAAAGTCAAAAAGGCAACAGTGTATTTGAAGAAAAATAATAAGTACTATAAGAATGTATATGTTGCAGAAGAGGAAGTAAGTGATGAAGAGGATAGCGATTTGTGTGCTGGCCAAATTGAGAAAGTAGAGGCCTCTAAAAGTGAAGAAATATATGAACATTATAGTGTTCATCCTTTGCATTCCAAGGAAGTGATGGGGAATGCTATTGAGTTGTTTCAAATGAAACAAGCCAAAGGGAGTCCCATTAGTGTTTGGGAGGAAAGTTTGGAAGCTCGGTGTTTCCCACAGCTATTTCCCACAGGTCAAGGAGGAAGATATGATGAGCGACCTCGTGAAATTCCTGCGTCTGAATACCGGACTTTACGATTGTATGCAGAAGATCCTAGGTTTCGGCAATGCATTCCCTATTTGTTTCATCTCCTGTTTGAAAGCGATCTGTCTGGACTGTCATATGCAGTGAACCACATCTTAAAAAGTGGTATACAGATGCGAAACATCTCGGCAAGTGACTTTATGCATAAAGTCAATGTCCAAGACAGTATTTTGGATTCTCACTTAATTAATCTCATGGCGTGTCAGCGTAGGTACTAATGAGTACTGGTACCGTCGTCATGGTGACTTAAAATGTATGCTGAGGAACTTAGGAACTCCGACATGGTTCCTCACTCTGAGCTGTGCCGAGTATGGCTGGGATGACTTACTTGAATTTCTACGAGAGGCAAATGGAAATATTGAAAACATTGAATTCAAGACACCTGGAGAACTGTGTTCTTTGGATCCTGTGAATGTATGCAGGTACTTCAATCATAGATTTGAAGCTATGATGTCTTTCATCACAAATAAAAAGAATCCACCTCTTGGAGAGGTGTTGGATTTCTTCTGGAGAAAGGAGTACCAAGCAAGAGGTGCCCCTCATATACATATGTTGCTGTGGATCAAGGATGCACCTAAATTTGGAACAGATCCGGATGACTTAGTGATGAATTTCATCGAACAGTATTCTACGTGTGCTGTTCCAAACGCAACGGAGAAGAAAAGTCTAAGAGAACAAGTTCTACGTTTCCAAAGCCATCGTTGTGGAAAGTACTGTCGTCGTAAATTCAGAAACAAGGACAAGTTCTACACCAAATGTCGTTTCAACTTTCCACGACCGGTGATTTCTAAAGGAAGAGTGAACAGTTTGATGTCTTCGCTGCGACATAATGTGACGAGGAAATCACCCAAGAATACATACAATTTGAAAAGGAACGAAGAGTCCAAGTACATCAATGACTACAACCCAGTGATTTTGTCCATGTGGAATGCCAACATGGATATACAGTTTGTGGCTGACAACTGTATGGCTGTGGCTCGGTATGTGACATCTTACATCACCAAAAAAGAAAAGACCGAACTGAAGGATATGTGGGAGGACATTTCCCATGAAAAGAGCCTCAGCAAGAAGTTGTACAGTTTCAGTCTGAAGATGTTGTCGCATCGAGAAATCGGAGCTTACGAATGTTCTGATCGATTGTCTTCAGCAAGTCTCTATGCCAAATCCAGGAGTCTCGTTTGGGCGAGTCTTGGTCTTGCTGCAACGCGAAATCGAGTTCTAAAACCTGTTCGGGAAATTGAGTATTTGGCAGAAAAGGAACCAAACAGTACCGACATTTTGAAGACCAACATGTTGGATACATATTATCCAAATCGAAGCAGTCACCTTGAGAATATTTGTCTATATGAGGTTCTCCAAAATTATATATTCAAGAGGAACATCAAAGAAGATATTGAGAAAGGAGTGTATGCTGTAATTGGAAGTGAGGGATGCCTGGTCAAGCAAAGAAAATGCCAATTAGTAAACCATCGAAAATTAAGTGGCGAATCTCCAGAAAAAAAGGAGTTTTTCTATTTAGCACTTTTGCAACTTTTCAAGCCTTGGCGTGCAGAAGAGGAACTGCTTGGAGATTTCCTCTGTTACGAAGACTCTTTCAATGCAGCCAAGGAGTCCATAGAATGTCCTGCTTTTTCTAAATATCAAGAAATGCTAACTTTGGAAATTGAGCAGGAAGCAACGATTGCAGCCGAGATTGCCAGAGACAGTTCTCAGGACAGTCAGAGTTCTGTTTCATTGAGTCAAGATCCACTTGGAGGACCTATTATCGAAAATGAAGCTGCCACTGCTATGAATGAAGTAGAAAGAGCCATGGCACATGCTCAGGAGGATTCAGTTAACTTACAAGACTTGGAAAAACAACTCAACGTTGAGCAGAGGAAAATATATGATGAAGTTACCAAGGAAATTGAGCACGGATTAAGTCATGAGAAGAAAGAGTGCTCGTGTACGTCGTTGAAGCCTGTCCGACTGTACGTGAGTGGAGAAGCGGGAACTGGAAAAAGTTTCCTCATTAAAGCAATCTCTTGTTATTTGCAGGAAAGGACTGAGTCATCGCTGTCTTGTGTTGTCACCGCTCCTACTGGACTGGCAGCACATAATATTAAAGGTATTACTTTGCATCGTCTATTGATGCTGCCGGTGGAGCATGACAACAAATTACAATACAACAAGTTATCTGGAGATGCTTGCTGTGAAGTTTCAAGAGTTTTGAGGAAAATGAAACTACTTATCATTGACGAAGTAAGCATGGTTTCCAATGTCATGCTTGCCTTTGTGCATTTGAGAATGCAAGAAGTACTTAAAACTGAATATGATGTCTTATTTGGTGGGAAACACATTATTGTTTTCGGAGATCTTCTACAGCTGACACCAGTAAAAGGTCAACCTGTGTTCAAAATACTCACGCATGAAGATACCAGGAAGTGCCTAGGGAGCATTGGCAACGTCAATATATGGTTAAACTTCAATTATGCAGAACTGCATCAAAATATGCGTCAGGCAAAGGATGAAGATTACAAGAATATTCTACAAGATATTAGAATTGGAAAAGTGACCGAGCATGGGAAAGAAGCTTTAAATGCACGGTTACTGTCAAATTTGTATCCCAAACAAGATATTGTGCCTGAGAATATTTTTCAGAAAATTACTGAGAAGAAATCCGGGATATGTCTCATGCCAACTCTTGCAGAATGTGCCATCTTCAACAACAAAATGTTGAATTTAGAAAAGCAAGAGATTGTGAAACTTGAAGCTATCGACAAATTAGAGCATATGGGATCAACAATTATTTTGTCAGACAATTTGAAATCAAAATTGGATTCATTAGAGAAGACTATATCTAAAACAGCGGGTTTTGAAAAGACTTTGAATGTGTGTTTAAATTGCCGAATTATTTTGAGAAGGAATTTACATGTAGAAAGAGGTCTGGTAAATGGATCAATGGGTAATGTTGTTGATTTTGAGAAATACAGAAATAGAGATGGAATAGAATTTTTAAAAATTAAATTTGATGGCATTGAGGAAGTACAGCAAATTGGTCGTTGTTCTGCTAGGTTTTTGCTTGTTAAAGATTTATATGTTCGCCGTAAACAGTTTCCTGTTTGCTTGGCATATGCGGTGACAATCCATAAATCGCAAGGTTTAAGTGTAGACTGTGCATTGGTGAATATTGGCAGTTCTGTGTTCAAGGAGGGTATGGCATATGTGGCATTGTCACGAGTTAGAACTTTATCGGGATTGTACTTGATTGACTGTGATGTCACAAACATTTGTGCGGATCTAGATTGTGTTAAGGAATACAATAGGTTAAGAAGAGAGTATGCGCCACATTTGCCTCAATATCCTTTGTTTGAGAAACGTGTGGTAGGCCGCAAACGTAGAAATAGCAGTAATAGTAGGGAGGTTGTTGCAAAAAGACTAAAAGTCAATGAACCGAAAATTGTTAGCAGAAAGAAAGTGGATTCTGTTGAAGATGTTGTCGGTTTTCAATTTGAAAACAGTTCTGGTGTCAACTGCTATGCAAATGTAGTGGTTAATGTTCTCTTTTCACTAGAGAGTTTAAAAGAACAGATTCTGTTGAATTCTGAACAAATTTTATGCTGTTTGTTGAATTCTGTTTTCGAGAAATGTAGCAGTGATCGAACAAAAGTAGAAAGTGTGTCTGAAGTTCGTTATCTGTTAGATGAATGTTCAGGTCAAACAGACTTCTCTGAAAATAATCAGCAAGATTGTCAGGAGTTTTTAATGTATATGCTTGATATATTGCAAGTTGAGGGTGTAGATGTAGATCACCTGTTTGGGCTTTCTTATCAATGGCAGCATGACTGCGAGAACTGTATGGTATCAAGTACTACTAGTGTAGACTCAGAAAGATTTATATATTTAACTTTGCCAGACAGTAAATCAGTCTCCTTTAATAAGCTAGTAAATGCAGCGGATCACAACATGGAGTGTAGCCAATGTAAATGTGATATGATGTCAACATTATTTATACGTAGATATGGCCAGTATGTCATTTTAATGATGCAACGATGTAGGCCTGATGGAACAAAATTGTCAACTTTAATAAAAAATTTTGTGGCTTCTCAGCTGTCAATATCAGGGAGGACTTTTGTTACTGTAGCAATTATCTATCACGATGGTC
Organism: Lissotriton vulgaris; assembly: GCF_964263255.1. Classification (NCBI taxonomy): domain Eukaryota; kingdom Metazoa; phylum Chordata; class Amphibia; order Caudata; family Salamandridae; genus Lissotriton; species Lissotriton vulgaris. Next base: position 24,867 of record NW_028244630.1, read on the forward strand.
CATCAACAACATCAGGACATTATACAGCTTACTTAAAGTCTGGAAACGGCTGGTCATTCTGTAATGATTCTGTTGTAACGTTCAAAAAAAAATTGCCGTTTGACCTTAAAAATTCTTACCTGGTGTTTTTAAAACCAAAATTTTAAGTAGAGGGAATGTAAGTCTGCAATGCTGTCTCGATTAAAAATTCAACTATATAAACCTAATGCAAGTAAGTCTGCTTCATAGTAAGCAGTATCAGTGTCATAGGAAAAGGAGAACATGACTGACAAAGAAGAGTAAGATATTAGTAGTCCAGGATTGTGAAAATAATCTCAAATATTTTATTTTTGAAAGTTGCGAAAATAGAAAATGTCGGGATTTGATTGGAAGAATTACAAGATTTGCGAATCGCGGCAACATGATTTGGCCTAGTGGAAACATGTGATATAATGAGAGAAGTTTTTTTTCTATGTAACATATTTCACGTATCGATGGAGGTTTTCTTTCAGAAAGTGGCGGGCTGAAAATATTTAAAGCACAACAGAGTGGATGCTGTTTATAGGAGATCCTTCGACGTCATTGAAAGTAAGTTAATTTTAAGAAGTTTTGAAATCAGATTTCTTAGGTTGTATGGGTTTTTTAAACACAGTCATTTTGATTGTGTTTTTTTTTCCCCGCTGTTACATGATGAATACCTTCAAGTCACTGATTTAAGTGAAATTTGATACATTCTGAGAACAGCAAAAATAAACCATTTAACATGTATAATTAATGTTATGCTTTTTGTCCTTATGATATACATTTAGAAATGTGTGGTACATATGGGTAAGGTGAGTTCTGTAAATATCAATTTTAATGCTTAGAGTGCTGTACTTCTGGGTAGTGTTTTTTTTTTATAAAAAAAAGAGGCCTCACCTCAAAGAAAGCTCTTGAAAGCACACATCTTATTTGCATCCTAAAACAATCATTTACAATGTTAGACACAATTTTATTATGACTTTACATCTTTTTTGCGCTGCTATTGCATCACTATTGTGAGACATTAGCAGTGCAAGAAAAACATCATGTTTCAAAATAGGCCTCAGTTCAGCAATATCAAGATACAGTTTCTTTCGAATATATATCTTTAGGATTGTGTAGGGAACGTAGAGAAGCAGAGACTTCTGTAAATGTCAAAGTTGTTGAAAAACTGTTTGTTTTTGAACCTTTTCCCTTGTCTTTTCTAATTTTTAAATACATGTTTTAATATTTTTTGAAATGTTTGTTCTTTGTTTTACAGATTGAAAGTATGAAAAAATATTTAAAAAAGGTAACAAGAATTATAAGGTAAATGTTTTCCACTCTTTTTACCCGCAATGCACTGCTGATGATGTCATTGACAGTATCTCTCATTTACTCTCTCTAGCTGTCTTTCTTTTTACATTATTCTCTGTTTACTTCCCTTATACTAACTCTTCTTTTTTTTTAAAAAAATATTTTTTTTAGTTCGCTTAAAGTTCGCGAACCGGTCAGCGAACTTGAAGCGAACCAAAAGAAATAGAGCTTGCCAGAGTGATAAACATTCTAGCAATTTTGTTTGAAAGGGGAGGTAGTTCTGAAAAGAACTGTTTTTTTTTGTTTTTGTTGTTTTATGTTTTTTTTGTAATTTTTTGAACATTTTTTGATTTTTTTGTATTTTTAGAACTGTTTTATGTTTTTTTTGTGTTTTTTAAGGAGGGGAGACAACAAAAAACAGGCTTTCAAAACGGCTCAACTGGAGCAAAAAAAAAGAAAATTACTTTTTGGGTGCATTAGGGCACTTATGATTTTCATATGCAATGTTCATGAGGTTGACACTCATGTTGCCATATGACAGCATAGCACCACAGTAAATACAAGACACCTTCATGTGCTGGAAGTTACGTTGGATGTTTGGCACAGTCTCTTGTGCCTCTCTTCCCGTCAAAGACAATGTGGATGTAGATCTTGCCACAGGAGTTGCCGTCGGATTGTCTTCAAGATCCCTCAACTCAGCCCGGCTGTAGTTCAAGGGATGCCACCTGCTCATGTGACGGTGCATTGTATAGTTCCCCATACTGTACTTCTTTTCTGTGCCTCTCGACAATCTGTGGTCACAGATGAGGCAGGTGGCATATTTTGCATTCACTTTCTTGGTTCCAGGAGGGATGGTGAAAAACTGCCAGATGAAACTGGTTTTTCGTTTAGAAACCCGGGGCAACTCATCAACAAATTGTTGTCCCTCTCTCTCCTCTTCTTCTTCTTCCTCATCTTCCTCCTCTCTGTTAGTCATAATTTGACTGGGTGGTCCTCTCTTCTTATGGGGAGGTGGAGGTGGTGGTGGGGGTGCACCAGCTGCAGCAACAATGGAAGCCATTGTGGATCTTCAGATAAATGGTCTTTCTCTCACCAAGATGAAAGTCAGAGTGAGGAAATAAGGAGGGGTTTACTTGATTTGGGGAAAACAAAAGTTCTGAGCCAATGAAAAGTGTTATTTTTAGGTCACATGACCTAGTCATACATCATTTGGAAACCAAAAGTGAAATGAACCAATGAGAAGTTTGATAAACAAGTCACATGACCTGTTCCGCTTACGTTACGCGGCGCGCGCCGCGTCCCAGATCGCTTCCGGTTCGCGGTCCGGAGCACTTCCGGGAGCGCTAACGCGGCGCGTCATTAGACGCATTACGCGATAACGTGATACGTCGCGCTTCCGCGGCGCGTCACTGTTCCGCTAACGTAACGTTGACCGGTTCGCGGACTAGATCGCGGCATCAAGATGAGCTAACGGAAAGCTTCCCGGTTCGCGAACTAGAAGCGAAGAAAAAAAATATTAAAAAAAAAATTATCAATAAACATCTAAATATATTTTGGGATTTAAAGAATAATACATTTTACAGCTACAGATGTTAGCTTTTAAAAAACCAATGAAATTCACTGAAAAAACCATAGGTTATAGACCATATATAGTTAGAAATTTGCATTTAAAAAACCATTGAAATTCAATGAAAAAACCATAGGTTATAGACCATATATAGTTAGGAATTCGCATTTACAAAACCTTATTTTACTCGCATAAAACCATTGAAATTCCATATATAGTTAGTTGCGCTAACTATATATCGCGCACCCGCAATCCACTGCTGATGATGTCACATATTACATCATTCATGACATGGTCAGTGACATCACTGATGACATCACTGATGACATCTCAAATGACATCACTGATGACAACATCCAGTGACTGTATGTTTCTGTGAAGTTAAAATATGTCTTACATATTGAAGAATGAGTGGATGTATAAGTGTCTGGATGAAGGATTTAGTAGGTGCATGACTGACTGTATGAGTGAGTGATTAAATGTGTCTCACTGAGTGCATGGGTTAGTGACTAAACTGTCTTAATTTGTGCATCATTATGTCTGTTGTTCTGTAAACTGTTGCATGTGTTGATAAGTAGCTATATGAGTAACTATATGGGTTATTGATTGGTTACCTTAGTATTTGTATGGGAGACTGAGTGTGTGTGTGGGTGGCTGGGAGGTGTATGACTCTGTGCATAGATGTGTGAGCAGTTGATTCACTAGAGGTATGGTTTCAAAAGTGCATGTGGTAACAGCTGTATGGGCGGTTGACTGTGTGCATGAGTGTATTGGTGAGTGAATGGATATCTCAGTGCTACATGTCAAAGTAAGTACATATGTAAAACACAGTACATGTGAGAGTTGACATATATAAATAACTGTGCATAAGAGCCAGTGAATGTGTGAGTGGCTGTATGGATCATTGTGAACTTGTATCAGGGATTGTATAAGAGAGTAAATATGTGTTAGTATATGTTTGAATAAGTAAAGTTTGTATAACTGTATAGTTGAGGAAATGGAGGTGTGATTGATTCTTTGCATGACTGACTAGGTGTGTGAGTAACTCCATGGATGAGTGACAGTCTGTGAGTGTCTGTTTACACTGATTGTATCTAAGGTTATATTAGAGTCTGAAGAGGTTCATCGTATTATCACATGAATGATATCATCAGTGATGTGATCAGTAATGTCAAATGAGATGTCATCAGTGATGTCATCAGTGATGTCATTTGAGATGTCATCAGTGATGTCATCAGTGATGTCACTGACCATGTCATGAATGATGTAATATGTGACATCATCAGCAGTGGATTGCGGGTGCGCGATATATAGTTAGCGCAACTAACTATATATGGAATTTCAATGGTTTTATGCGAGTAAAATAAGGTTTTGTAAATGCGAATTCCTAACTATATATGGTCTATAACCTATGGTTTTTTCATTGAATATATATATATATATATATATATATATATATATATATATATATATATGTCATCCTATGTAGAGGAAAGCGTGCTTACAAAATGTTTATGAAATAATATATTTAAAATGTTATTGTATTAGGCATTTACTCTTGTATGTGTTTCCAGAACAACTCTTTATGGGAAGTTCTTTTATTCTCACTCTTCCTCGTTTCCAAAAAGGACGCTTCATCAGTTCTACTTAAAGTATGTTGGGTACCCTAGTTAGTTTAGTGATATTTTCGTTTATGGAACCCTGTGTATTGGTTTATGCAGTCAATAATCAATCTTTTACAGATATTTTTGTAAACTGACTAATCTGAATAAAGATGATAAAACAATAGTAATCCTTTAAGATAAACAAAGGTGTTGAAAACCTCACCAACCTCTCATCATTGACTGGGCATTTAAAATTCTAAATGTCCATGATATATGCATAGTTTATGGTTTTGTTCTAGCTCCAATTCACAAACGGTGTCAAAGGTCAATTTATCTTTCAAGAGCCATCAGGATTTGCCAAGGACGAAGTCTGTATGTTGGGTGTTTAATCTTAAAACCATACTTGGCTAATCCTCAGACCCCCCAACAGTAGCACTCTTGCAGGTTTCTGTTTTCTCCCACTTGTGAAATGTTTTCGGTCTTTCTCTTTCTCCTTTTTTCCCCTTTGTATGTTTTCCCCCACTCTTCCTCTAGGTAAATTCCTGATGAGGAAACAAAGTGCCGGTCTCCAAAAATGAGTACAGGTGAACCACACCAGCAACCACTGGCTTAAATTAAGCACTGCTTTCAGGGGCTTTTCACACAGTACATTTCTTCCATTGGTCTTTTGTTATGTCATCCACATTTTGTTTGCCAGAACAACATACAGAATGGGGTAAAGGGTCAGCACACTTCAAGCATTGACTTACTTAACTGTGGGTATTCTGCTCCTTCACGAGGTGCACATCCACACAAAATGTAGTTCAGTGTCAGGGGCTTCTATGGCAATGCATGCTTTTTCTGGACAAAACACGTTTGCCTTTAGCCAATGTTTTTATTTTTTTTTCTATAAAAATGAGAGCTAGCAGCTCCCCAACAACATAGGACGTTTCCAAAAAACATGGCAAAACAAAACAAGCACTGTCAAAGTCAAAATGCTGGCAACCAAAGATCAACCTATTGGGTCTGCCACTGCTTGTTAAAAGTTTCTTGTTTGACTCCTTTGAAATTCAAACAGAATTAACAGTTTTAGCTTCATTAGTTCAACATCATATTTCCTACATACATCTTTGTAGATTAGTTTAATCTAGCTTGACAGAGAAGTTGTCCACAGTCAATATTGCTATAATTTATTTACAATATTCAAACAGTGGGCTTTCGCTGAGACCAGATCAGGGCCGGACTGGCGGTAGCAGGCACCGGGCAGTTCACTGGTGGGCTGGAGGGTGAGGACCGGTATTGCGCCCGTGGTGGCCGGTTTTGTCACTGGGGGACAGTTTTGCAGCAGTGCTGCAATATCGGCCCCCTGTAACAAAAGCAGTAATTCTTGCTAGCACCCCCCCACCCCCGACTCCCCTACCCCCTCCCACCGGGCAGGTCGAGCAGCAATCTGCCATGGCTGGTTGCTGTTCCCAGTCCGGCCCTGGTCCAGATTAGTATTACTATCTCATCTTCTACTGCTTTGTGGATCAGTCCGACCTCACTGGAGTGCTGGAAACGTGATGGACTGGTTTACATTTCAAAAATAATCCGAATCATCAAACAATAAGTTATTTATCTCACAGATGCATCACATTTCAAAGAGCGAGTATTTTACATCATAAAATTACTCTGAATCATCTCTCACACATTTTGTATCTCACATGCAATGGATACAGAAAGCAATAATTTTTGTTTTGTCTTTTTTCAGTGCAACGGTCTTTTTAAATCTTTCAGTCAGAAATCGAAGTACAAGTCAGAGCTATTGATTTTGTCAATGCTTGTCTTGAAGATGCACCTCAAGAACTGTATCCCTGGAGCGCTGCGGCCCATCAGTTGCTTTGGTGAAGGGCTGCACCAGCACAAGCATACAGGCTCCCCTGAAGTCTATGAGCAAAATAAAAAGAAATAACACAAGTGAGTGCTTGCAAAACGGCGCAGTGTTTTGTTGGAATTGCGCAATTTTATTTTTTTGACTGATGCTTCGGAAGGAACAGGTGAAACTGGCCAATTAATAATTCAAGAGAAGATTTTTTCTGAAGGACGAAATCAGAGATAGGCTTTAAGTCCTTCGGCGAGGGAAGGATGCTGTCTAATTCCACTTGGTTTAAGGAAAGCGGTTGGATGTCAGGAATATATCCGCTGGCACACAAATCTGTCACCTCTCCCTGAGAGGTCCTTTTCCCTGAAGTAAAAAAAGAATTACACTTATGTTTCTATAATAAATATAATAGATATCGTTTCTAAACTGACAGCTGAAATATATTTATAGGCGAATTGGAAAAAATACTGCAGGTTTCAAATTATTGACTTTAACAGTTATTGTGTTTTCAAAGGGGGGGCAAGAGGGGGCAATCAGTCCTGGTAAAATAAAATTAGTGGATTGCCTTTTTCTCATTTGGTGAATTTGGCTTTAGAAACGTTACCATCAAACGAGAGGGTGTGGGCGGGGATGAAATAAAAACTAGCGGTGGCTAACTCAGGTAAGACCGTCGGGGCAGGGGTGGGACTGGGGGCCTTATTTATGAAGGCCTTGCGCCGCCGGTGCGTCACTTTTAACATGGGAAAAAGTGACGCACCGGTGGCGCAAGGCCTTCATAAATAAGGCCCTGGGAGCGCAGGGAAGTCGACAGACGACGGAATAGGTATATTTAAATAAATAAATAAATAATACATATTCTGTCGACTTCCCCCTTGCCACACCCTCCACCACGCTTACCTGAGCCACCTGCCGCTGATGACCTGGCAAAAAACGGAAAGCGTGAACCGGAAAGGCAAAATGCCTGTTCCTTGATATGTAATAAAATGTCATAGGATCAACGTGAGGGTTTGAAACTAAAAGAGAGCACATGTAAAAGCTAGATACATTTCAGCAGGTCAGTGGTGCACTCTCTACACATGCTATCTGTCAAACTAACCCTAGAGCAGGCTTCTCCAATGAGTAACTCGTCAGCTACTGGTAGCTGTACACCTACATGTGAGTAGCTCTCCTGTGTGCAGCCCAGCCTACGAAATGAGTTGCTTTTACTCGATTGCATTAATATATGTGTACCAATATTGAGTGCGTCATTTGAGATGAAAATAGGTGCATTTTCTGAACTCTGTAGCGGATGTTTCGAGAAAAACGACAGAATCTTCAAAACATATTTGGAAAGACTTATTATTAATCTCACAAACCTTGGTACCAGGGGCATCTATCACCGATATGTAATTACCATATTGAGACAATCAAAATTGATAAACACCTTTTTTACGTTACTGTTGGCAATCCTGCCTGATGTACTGAGGTACTGCTGGTAATCTTGCATGTGGTGGCCACTAATATAATTGTGTCTGGTTTGGTCATTATTACAACACTAATAATAGTAGTAGCTCGGGATGATTTACATTGGGTATAAGTAGCTCTTGTTACAGAAAATGTTCAAGGCCCCTGCTCTAAGGCTCCTCTAAACTCAAGTTTGGTTTAAAAAAGTGATTGGTGGATCATCTTTTTATGGTTCCTTAAACATTGACTTGCTGTATTAATGGCACTATCCTGTACTTTGTATATTCTAATCTTAGCTGACATTTTGACATAGGCAAAAACATGGAGATGATGGACGGAGCACTGAAACTTTTCAGACACTCACAGATCTGGGTTGAATCCATCATCATTCTTTAGCTCACTTCGCCACCCCAGTTCAGACACAGCTATATGCAAATCAGTCTTGACCCTGTGCCTCATGGGAACAGTCCTGCCCGAACTGCCAAGCCATGTCTTCCCTGGACCAGAAACAAGCATCCTGGAACCGGTTTCGGGCTAACACGCCTCATCAGCCAGGCTAGCTTGAAGCCAGTGGTGAAGAAAGTAAGAGACCCACATCTGGCCATACCCTGCCAACTTAGGGCAAACTAAGCAAACACAAGGAGATGATGGACGGAGCGCTGAAACTTTTCAGACACTCACCCCCAGTCACAGATCTATGTTGAATCCATCATCATTCTTTAGCTCACTTCGCCACTCCAGTTCAGACACAGCTATATCGAAATTAGTCTTGACCCTGTGCCTCATTGGAACAGTCCAGCCCGAACTTCCAAACCACGTCGTCCCTGGACCGGAAACAAGCATCCTGGGACCGGTTCGGGGTAACACCTCTCATAAGCCTAGATAGCTTGAATCCAGTTGCGAAGTGAGCAAGGAACCCACGCCTGGGCATACCCTGCCAACTTTGGGCAAACAAAGCAAACACAATGAGATGATGAATGGAAAGCTGAAACTTTTCAGACACTTACCCCCAGTCACAGATCTATGTTGAATCCATCATCATATGCTCACTTCACCACTCAAGTTCAGACACAGGTATATCGAAATCAGTCTTGACCCTCTGCCGCATGGGAACAGTCCAGCCCAAACTGCCAAGCCATGTTTTCCCTGGACCGGAAACAAGCATCCTAGGACTGTTTTTGGGGTAACACCCCACATCAGCCAAGCTAGCTTGATTCCAGTGACATAGGTGACTATAACTCGCCAATTAAAATGACTTAGGTGGCAAGCAAAGTTGAGTCCTCCAATCTGTGCCTGATATTCTCTTTGCTGCTGCTGTTCTTTCTTTGAGCAATAGTGGTGTGGTTTGCTCCATGTATACCTGCCTCAGTCACTTCTTGCCTGTTTTTGGCGCAATACGAAGAGTTGAGGAGTCCTTTTTTTTGCTTTACGTGTAACTGGGATCAAGGTAAATGGAGAATTGAGAACTGCTCACTACATACACAATATGATGCTGATGGGTAAGAGGCTTCTAATGCGGTTGATCAGTGTTTAGGGTAATTGTTCCACAAATGCTTTGCAAAATTGGAACACTGTAAAGGAAAAAAATAATTTTGCACACCTATGGGCACCCATCCCTGAGGTTCCTGCAAAGCTCATTGTAAGCCTGATCTTGTACTCGAGCACTGTGTGTGTCCTGCAAAACATAGTACAGGCTATATCCACTTGCAATTAACAGCTTGAGATGTTAGGTCCTAGGTGACCTCTACTAAGGGGCACCACCTATGAAGTTTCTTTAGGCTCAACAGAGTCCAATGTGGTTCCAGTTCAGTCTTCCAGTATAGGAAGCCTGGATGTCTTATACAGGGCTAAATGCACCCTCTCCTTGCTTCTGACCCAAACTAAATTCTCTTCAATCAGAGTGCATCCTAACGGTACCCTTCTCCAGGGTCCATGTGGCCCTTACAGGGCATAGTATTTGCTTGATCTCTCCCTTTGGTCCAGGGCAAACTTGGATGTCCCATCCAGCAACTTGATAAACCAGTCCTCATCCTAATTAGCAGCTTCACTTGGTTGTTATGGAAACCTGCAGAGGCCTGCCGCCTTACTGGATCTGGGTTCATGAGTTGTAATACTCCTTCAACCCCCAACCTTGTGTATCTCAACTTACACTTCAAAACACAATCTTATAGTTGGTTACTGCTCCAATTACAGGTCAAGATGTAGCAAGAAAGCACCTTCTTTTCCAGTAATGCATTGTGCTCTTCTCAGTCTTGACAAAGTCAATGTGTATGTATCTGTTCAGTGGTGTTTAATACAGCTGACCAAGGAGCAAAACGTACAATCACACTTAACACATATCTGTTCTTGGATCATGGATCCATTGGGTCATGGTTCATAGAGATTGAGTACTGCAGTCCCGCTGTAGTGTGGGATGCTGCAACCGTCAAATATGTTTCTCATATGGAGCCATTAATCCCATTGTACTGTTCACAATGTGACTATTGATCTCACGTGCAGATTTTACTGTAATTTACTTAATTGTGCAGCTGTGGATGACATCAACAAACAAATTTAATAGACCTGGAAATATTTATTGACCCTTCTCTCTCAAGTTAAATAGTACATAAACAGAAGTGCTACTCGTTTACTCTGCTGATTCCTCACATTGGGTTTGCTTCTTGCTACAGGAAATCTTTCTCCATAGGTTATGCCAGACCATAGTTCCACACTAAATCACTCCAGTTCATCTTGGAATATAATCAGAAGCTGCAACGTTTTTTCAAAAATTAAATTCACTTACCTTGTCTAAAAGCTTGAAGCCAGAAATGGAACCAATGGTTTTGCCTTATGTATAATGTCAAGGCCTTACTTGCAGGATCTCCCAATTTGTCATTCCTTCTTTCAAATCAGTACTTCATTGTGCTGCAGCCTCTTGTCACACAGGCCAAAATATCTGATCACATTATAATGTTGTAAATGATACTCCAGTGGATTTCCTCAAAGCCTGAATAACTTAGTATGTTGCATGGCCTTAGACAGTATGTTGAATGACATATGAGGCACTTCATCTAGTCCAGCCCCATCATCTAGATTAAATCTAACCATTACCGGAGACTCAGATCCAAATGGAGTAAATCAGGTCTCATGTCTAGTTCTGTGAATGAATTAGATAAGTTATCTGCAATAAGCCTTCACTTACTTTACCTCAAAAACATTCAAACTACTGCCTGAAGAGATCTGTCTAGAAATGTTGTGTCCTGGACAGTCAATGTTTAACCCACTGACATACACCTCATTCAAATTTGGAAGTCTTCCAGATAAACATTGCTAAATATTACAAAATTCTAACAGCCTTATTAAAAAGCTTTTTGAAAAATATTGTGAAGATAAATTAAGGTGTTAGTGGCAATTTTTTTTTAAAGCAAATACATATTACAACTGCTCTAATCTACATATTGCATGTAAAGATCATATAATACAAGTCAAAGGCTGGCTATCCTAAGGATGTTCATTGTACGATGAGAGAAAATTGAAATTTATTACCCTCAATTAGTGCTTACCATATAAAAAAATCTCCGAAATCAGCAGTTGTTATAGTGTAACACAGTGACTACTCTAAAGAAGACCAGCCAGCAAAGAGAGGCCCACATGGTTAAATGCTCGAGAGCTATATAGGTAAATTAGGATGTGAAATTTCACTTGCTGTGCCACCTGAAATAAACACTACAAGATGGGAAACAGTCCTTTGGTACCCTTGCTCCTACCAAACTACTACACTGAAGGATGAGAAATCATCCAACGGGTTACTTGCAATGATTGAGGAGTTTGGATAGGTGGGTAGATCACAGTTCTAGAACTTCCCAAGTCTAATGCAGGAGGGAGCCCCGATTCATGATTAGGGTTACAGGTATCTTTAAAATACAAAGACTAATAAAACTACAATATCACAGAGATGTAACAAAATGAAACTAGTGCCGCAGTACATTGAATATTTGTAGGAACATCTGTTTTACATTAATAGGTGAGAAACTGAACAGTCTGAAAATTCACAGAAAAGCAAAATGAAGGAATAGATTATTAATTATTATGGTTGTTAAAAATTAATGCATATCTCCGAAGGCAGCGAAACAGAGGCAATGACAAATAGGGATTATTAGAAAACATTTGCAGATGGTTTGAAAAATCCAAAGTAGCAGTTGTCTAGACTATTGAATCAATGGGTAGGGTTGTCCTAGGCCTCAACTCAAATGAACACAAATTGCAACCATTGCATCTATCATTACTATATACCTTGGTTTATTCTTACATTTTGAGAACTCAGTGCAGACAGTGGTTTCTTTAAATAGACAGTTGTTGTCAAATAATAGAGTACAATAAAATCAAATGTTTGCTGACAACGCTGAGTACAGATGGTTATTGATAATCTTATTGAAGTAATCCATCATCATTTTCGAATCAGGTGATAAACATTTCAGAAGTTGGAATATGAATGTTATTAAAACCAGCTAGGTTCATCCACACTAAGATGATCAAATTGTCTGCATTTCTTTTCCTACACAAAGTTTTATCAATAAAATCCATTCAAATTTACAGAAGAGTTCCAGTCATTGGTCAACAGGACAAATATTTTAGAGCATAATTCATAGAGATCTGCCAAACTTTAAAATATATTTCTGAGAAGTTCACCAGATGAGATCAACAAATTCAATACTGGAAATATTAAGATAATAGGATCTTTCTGAGATAGAGCTCTTTCTACCACTATAGGCGCATCAGTCTATGCCAGGCACTGTTTTGAGGAGGTATGAGTTGTACATGAACATTTTTGGAGATTACACCTCCAAAAAGAGCAACTTAGTTTTGAAGCAGTACAGGGCAGAACCCTCACCAGGTAGCAATGTTTTCTCCATCATCATATCACGGCAGTGCTCATCTATAGAAGGCTAGATCTTAATACTTGGGATAAGCATGAAACTGACTTTGAGTATATGCTTAACAACACTGTGTACAAAAGTACTCTCACATTGAACCCACTGTCAATGATCACATTATTTTACAATGGGCGAAGTGTCTCGGACTAAATGAATACAAAGTGGATATGTGGAATAAATCAGTTTATTTGTGCAGAAGGTTTTGATAGCTACACACACTTTGTAATTACAGATTTTCCTCCTTTTCCAACTTTATTGAATCTGAAGATTTTGGCTGAGGGGATAACTTAAAATGTTTTAGATATAAAAAGAAAGATTTGCTGCAAAGTTTCATGGCTATTCGCGCTATTGCTGAGTTGAGGAATTGGGTAGAAAAGTCCAGGTTTAAGAAAGTAGGCATATGAGCCAATATATCTAGAATGTTATAGGGGCTTGAAGGACATGAAACTAGCACTAAAGGACATTTCATCTTTTTATAAACAGCTGTACAATTATTAATAGGAGGATAACTGAACACTCTGAAAGGCCATCCAATAGAGGAATTGGGAACATAATATTGAATATTATGGCTGTTAACAAGTAAGCCGTATCTCAGAAAGTATCAAAAATAGATTCTATTGAATGGGATAATTGGAAGACTTTCCAGATGGATTGTTGAATCCAATAAATGATTGTCTAGTCTAATGGATCATGTGTATAGTGATCATAGCCTTCTACTCAAATGAACACAAATTGAAACCACTTATCAACCATTCCTATATAATTTGGGTTATTCCTCTATTTTGAGAACTCAATGCAGGGAGTGGCTGCTTTAAATAGACAGTTGTTGTCAAATAATAAAGTACAATAAATCAAATGTTTGCTGACAATGCTGAGCATGGAAGGGTATTCTTGCTCTTGACAAACTAAACTTTCAGCATTTTTAGCTAGGTAATAAATATTTCAGAAATTGGAATAAGAATCTTAATAATTACAGCGAGGTTCAACCTCATTAAGATGATTAAATTGCCCACATTTCTTTTTATGTACGAAGTTATTTCAATAAAAATTCAATCCAAATATAAAGATGAGTTTAAGTTCTTATCCAACAGGAACAAAATATATTAAAGCATAATGAAGACGCTGAGATCTTCCCAACTCTAAAATCCAGGTGAAAAAATACCATTACATGAATTCATATTTGGAAAAATTAGGAAAAGCAATATGATGGTTTACATAAAAAAGAAGTTTCTATAATAGATGCAATATTCTGTTCATGTCATCAAAGAAACATGCATCAATAAAATGCCTTCAATAAAATACCAAGCGGTTGTTACAGACCTACCACCAGTTGTGCCGAAATGTTTGCTAATATTTATTCTCTATTTGTTCCTTATGGCCTTCAACTGAAGTGAGTGTTCTGTGGTTTATCCGGACTACACTGAATTGTAATGCATTGCAGTGCTCTATTTCATTAATCATCTGAAAGTTGTAAGATTGTTCCTTCATTGTGTAGGGTGGCAATAGTTAAAGCTTTCTGGGAATGTGGATGGAGCTGTGGATTGATCCTAATAAGAGGGGTGCTTCTCAAGCACTTATAGATCATTGAGAAATGTTGGTATTTGAGCATCTTCCAGTGTCTTTCTTAGCATGCGTATTATGAAAGGCATCTCTCTGATCCAAATGTTTTACTTGATAAACAGTGTGTCTTGTTTTCAGTTCCTATTTGTTGTGAATTCCCATAGGGTTTTGTCAGTGCTTTCCAGTCTTTTCAAAATTTGTAAAATTCAGTGATTATCAGTGTCTACACATTTGTGTGCCATTAAAAAAACTCAGTGACTGTCTTTCTTCCAGTGCTTCTTGATAATTTTGCTTTTATACATCTTTGCTTTGCATACTAACCTTGCTTGATACACCTTCAAAGCTTATGAGATTCCACAGGACCCATGCACCAATACACAATGGTAATCCCTAAGATTACCATCTCGGTGTAACAAGTATCCTGTTCTTAAGGACAATGTTTAGATTAACTCATCACTTGTGTGAATTGCAAACATGTTCTGGTTTATGAAAAACACAATATGGCATTCTGTCAACCATGTGTTTTAGAAGGCAAAAATTTGCTCATATGCTTTGGTGTATGTAGTGTTGCTTTTGAGGTTTCAAAGTGTGGCACAGCAACCACGTTTCTCCCTGAACAGACCTTTAGTAGACTCCATATGAGCATCGGTTGAGCCTGTTCTAACCAAAAATGGATTTCATAGCAGGACATGGAGCAGCATAAAAGAGGGAAAGCAATTTCAAGGCAAAACAGTAGACACTGCAATTAAATAAGCAAGTTCTGTATAAACATTGTCTAGAGTATTGTGCACTGGTGCTGTCTCCCAAGAACCAGGGCAAGCGTTTTTAGGTGATAGTTGTCTTCTTCTCAACCAGAAAATAACTGCACCTTCTAAGCAGAACATTTTAAATCTCAAATGTCTGCTAAAGGGCAGAAAAAGACACATTAAATGCAACACTTGCTGGAATCACCTGAGGTAAGTATTCACTGTAAGATCCCTTATGAAATATTTTAAGTTACTTGAGAAATGATCAAAGCACTGCATGTAAGGAAGCACTCTGCATGGCAATAGTCACGAAAAGCTCACTCTGGGGATGTATGCCTAATAGTACCTCCTGCACCAACCCTGAATCTATAGTGTTGTCTGGAGAGGTGAATTACATAAGGTGACGCTGGTAGTTGAAGGCACTCCAATCTTAAATTAAGAAAACCTTGCTCGGGGGGCGTGGCTAGCAGCCGACCGAAATGGCTGCCTAGCAGAGGAGCTCCGTGGTCACCGCGACTCCATCAGCATATCCTTATATTGATCCGTCATATATGCTCCCAAGGAGATAGGCTCCGCGATAAGAGACCAAGCGGCATCCTCCGCCGTAACCCCGGTGTGGATCCGACACCGGCAACAGCCTCTAGGTGAAGTGCCCGACTGGGGCCTACTGCCATCGTGGCCGCACCGGACTGGCCTCAGGACCTAGCCGGCCGGAAGTGAACGTCTGCAGGGAACACTGGCCGGAAGTCACCGCATCGCGACTTGGACCCTCGCCCGAGGGAACGCTCCTGCACCGAAGGGACTAGAGCACCTGTCACGGCGCACTCCTGTTGTGGGTCGGGGGCTCTCCCCCTCCCTAGGCCTGTTTGAGATCGGAGGGGCCGGTGGTGGGGCCCCGGAGGCAGGAGCATCGCGGACATCATCGGAGATGGGTGAGACTGCCGCGGAGGCATAGCGCCTACACCCGATCCGCCCCTCACCATTCCTCCCGTCCCCTGTGCTACCAGCGGGCGGGGGCGCCATCCGTCACAGAGCCGAGGCGGACCCGGGACTTCCAAAACTTCATGCATGGTAAATACCCGGCAGCGGCTTGTCTTCACTCCTGCAGCGCCGTGCTCGCCTGATCGGTGTACATCCAGGGACTGCATTGAAGCTTTGGCAGCAGGCTAGCGAGTCTTCAACTGGGGGCACACAAGAGTGTAGAAATCCTAAACAAGGGCCTCCAACACTTTGGGCCCTATAGAACATTCACCCTCCCCCACCACTGTTATAATAAAGCTTGGAGGGGGACCAAAGATACTTGGGTGCTCCCCCACAGCGTGGATAGCGCACTACAGTTACAGAATCACTGTGGACACCCTAGTCTCCCTAAGACATAAACCAATCAGGGTGGCATCGAGATTAATGTGGCGCAGAGGCCAGAGAGCCACGAAACGATCTACGCTGAGGGGCGCACCTGACCTTAGCCTCATAACACCCTTGAACATCTTTGACGACGAAGGGCATATCCGGACACTAATTTAGCTGGCCTCGGATAGAAGGGTCCCCCACCCTGTGACACATCAAGAGCCTACCCCCGGTGCTTGAACGGGCCCTCCCTGCACAACGGATCAACAAAAGCACACACCCAAGTCTCAAGGGGCCAGGACTCTATCACGGCTGCAGCCGGAATTGACACATCTAACGACGCCCCTGAAGGGAGGGAGTATGGCGGGGAAGGGAGCTCGGAACAACGCAGCTCAGTCAAGGCTTGAAAAATATGCGTTCGAAAAGACCTCATCGCAAAACTCGGAAGGGCGCACATCCACGGGCAAAGGCCCCGAGGGTGACGGAGGCAAAAAGGTGACACTTGAGGACTTAATGAGGACACTCTCCAATGTCCAGACTACAGTGGGGACCATCTCCTCGGATGTGGGACTCTTCAGGGCGGACCTTCACAAGATGACTGAGAGAGTGGCACAGGTAGAAGTGGTCGCGAAATCCCTGGTTGAGGACACCTCTGAACTGCAGTTGGCCATGGAACGGATGGAAACAGTCACTAAGAAACTGCAGGAAAAGCTGGACGACCAGGAAGGACGGGCTAGACGTAACAACGTCCGAATCCTAGGAATACCAGAATCGGAAGGCAAGTGGGCGATGGACCTTTATATAGAAGACCTTATCAAGACCAAACTGCAACCAAAGGGTCTATCGCATTTCTTCTCCGTGGAGAGAGCACATAGGGTCCCAGGTGGAGTACCGAAACCGGGTGCATCACCAAGACCAGTACTAGCCAGACTATTTAATTTCTGGGACAGGGATGCCATACTTCAAACAGCTCGGAATGCCCCGCCCATCAAAATACAAAACTCAACGTTGGCCTTCTTTCCCGACTATACGGCCGAGGTAGCCCGACGCCGCGAAACTTTCATGGATCTGAAAAAGGCCTTGCGATCAAAGGAACTGCCCTACTCGATGCTGTTCCCGGCGAAACTGAGGGTTGTGGATAATCATAAAGCTTGGTTTTTTGACACTCGGGAGACGGCGTGGGAATGGCTGGACAGTTGGCGGCAGGTGGAGGCGACTAGATGCACGGGCAGAGGCCAGAGAAACCAACGAATCGAGAGTACTGAAGCTTCACCAGCATCGGCCAGGGAAAATCAGGAAAAGGAGCTAGAAGCGGAACTGGATGCCGACGAACAATGACCTGAATCATGAGTTCCTGGATGGCATAGCAAGATCCAGATGTTGCCAAGAAATATGGAAATGCTGCCACTGGCCTCAGAAGGGGGAGAGCAGACTGAAACCGATGGGGTCGCTAGTACCACGGACCCACTTACCCCGCAAGCAAGTACATTGGGAGGGAATGGAAGCAGGCACTCTGCTAAGTTGGGGAAGCGGGCAGTTCTATGTCCGTATAGCAGGGAGGCAGGGAGGGGGGGAGGGAAGGGGGGTTCGTTTCCCAAGTTCTATTGTTATTATTTTAGTCTCATGTTCTTACTTGGTTTAAATGTACACACACGCACAGGATACTATCTCGAGTACCCATACAAACTGCTAGATATTTTACACCGACAAAGACGAGGCTTCATAGTAAGCCTATCATCTTCTGTAGAACACTCCACTCAATCTGGGGATGGCTTTGTAAACACCCTGGGAGGTACTCAATACAGTCGCTGGTGTCGGACACTGGTCCGAATTTCATATTCGGAGACGCTAACACACCGGCACTCAGTAAGCCATAGCTGTTCATTAGTTAGGTTCAGCTATTGTATCAGTCTCAGGTTCCTAAATGGGTTAGCTATACACACGAGCACAAGACACTTTCTATGGTACCTATACACAAGGTCAGGCACTCTGCATCGACATGGACGAGGCTTCCTACAATCGATGATGTCGGACTCCGGTCCGAATACCATATTCGGAGACGCTAACACACTGGAGCGCCGGCAGACATGGCTGACCAAGAGCTTTTAACGCCTCACCCCCACTCACAATCACTGGTGTCTCCCCCACTTACTATCATCTCATGGAATGTGAATGGGGGATGTATGACGTTACCACGCATACTTTTACCACGCATACCATTACAACGCGGTATTTACAACGCATACCGTTACAACGCATAGCGCTTAGAGGTGCTGGATAGTGGTAAGTATAATTTTATATTCCAACTCCAGTCCCCGTGGACACTAGGGAAGGTGTTGGATATAAAATTATACTTATTCCCTATCCTAGAGCGCCCCCCAGCGCAATGCGTTGTAATGGTATGCGTGGTAAGTCCTGCGTTGTAGTGGTAGTGAGTGGTAAAAAATGCGTGCTAAACGTTGTATACCGTGAATGGGCTGGGCCATAAAATTAAACGGGGATTGGTCCTCCAATTTCTTGAAAGAAAGGCACCGACAATAGTATTGCTTCAAGAGACACATCTGGTGGGAACAACCTGTAAGGCCCTTAACCGTTGGGGGTTCAAAATGGTCACACACGCTGAATTCTCCTCAGGATCCCTTGGGGTAGGTATCCTGGTATCCAAAAATGCACCCCTACTTATTAAACACACATGGACTGACGACCAGGGGCGTTTTGTGGCGATCAGTTGCCAATGGGAGGGCCGGCCCTACAATATACTAACGGTATACATCCCCCCGGCGTTGCATCACGGGGCCTTCCAAGACCTGGGTAAATTACTGCTTGAATTCCTGGAAGGGGAATTAATTATTGGAGGCGACTTCAATGCAGTATTGGATGCAACCATGGATCGACAGCCTCCTCGAGAAGCTACCAGGTCCAACCACCTGTTCAAAGAATTCATGGATGCAATGGGGCTGGTGGATGTGTGGAGACTAAAACATCCTCAGGATCGCCACTACACATTTCATTCGGGAGTCCATCATAGTCTCTCCCGGATAGACTACTTCCTGACACTAGCCGTTCCCCTAGAAAAGATTACATCCTTAGAACTCCTACCACAGGGAATATCAGACCACTCCCCAGTGCAACTCAACTACACAGTACACCCCACCAGACGGCAAAGGATCTATCCGGTCTACCCTGGATACTTAAAGAATCATGCCATTGCTAAGGCACTAAAAACTGCTACCATGCACTACTTCGAGGAAAATTTAGACTTGGTCGACTCACCGTCGATCCTTTGGGAGGCATACAAAACGGTGATCAGGGGACAAGCCATCTCCACTATAACTAGGCACAAAAAAGCACAAAGGGCAACCATAGAGTCGCTCGAAACAGCGGTCCATACCGCAGAGTTGGCACATGCCTCTGACCCTACGGAGGACACAGCACATACACTTACGTTGACATCTCAAGAATTCAGGGCATACGCAGAAGGCATGACAAAGACAAGGTTAACTGACACGTTGCACAGGGTCTATGAATTAGGAGATAAGACTGGGAAAATGCTCGCATGGATTGAAAGGAAGGAAAGGGCGAGTAGATGGATAGCCACATTAACACTCTCAGATGGTACATGCACAACCTCTCCCCCTAAAATAGTAGAAGAACTGGCTTCTTACTATAAATCAGTGTATACAGCACGTGATGGAGTGACGGAAGATGAGTGCACACAATTCCTACATGACATCCCTCTCACCACACTCTCGCAGGAAGATGCACAGACACTAGAGGACGACTTAACGGGGGAGGAATTGGGAAAGGCCCTAGCAGCCCTAAATACTGGCAAGGCAATGGGACCCAATGGCCTACCAGTCGAGCTATATAAAACAATGACTCAACAAATTACCCGACATATGCTTCCCATGTAAAATGACTGCTTGGAACGGGGCTCTCTCTCACCGGATCAACGGTTAGCCACTATCGTCACTATACATAAGCCGGGTAAACCGCCTGACCAGACGTCCTCATACCGGCCGATCTCATTAATGAATGCAGATGCTAAAGTGTTAGCGAAACTCCTGGCTCTGTGTTTACAGCCCCACCTCACAACACTGGTACACCCGGACCAATCGGGCTTTATGCCTGGACGAAACACCTCCCTTAATTTGAGGCGACTTAACGGAATACTACACCGCATTCCCTCACTGCGGGAAGATGCCGCCATTCTCTCATTAGACGCAACAATGGCGTTCGATCTTGTGGAGTGGCCGTTCCTTTTCGTGGTACTCAGGAAAATGGGCTTTGGCCCTAAGTTCTGTGGCTGGGTTAGACTCCTCTATACAGCACCCCTGGCACAAAATCATCGCGAATGGACACACGTCACGTACAATCACATTAGGTCGAGGCACCCGGCAGGGGTGCCCCCTGTCCCCACTGCTATTCGCCCTTATACTTGAGCCACTGGCGGTGAAAATCCGTATGGATCCACAGATCCGAGGAATCTCTTGGGGAGCAGGTTGGGAGGACCGCATCTCCCTTTACGCTGATGACGTGCTGTTGTATTTAATGTCCCCTGCCCCATCCATAACAGCACTAATGGCCATACTTAAAACCTATGGAGAAGTATCTGGGTATACAATTAACTGGACCAAATCGCTCTTATATGTCTTACGCGGTTCAGCGCCCACGCTACCCCACGATTGCACCCTACAAACTGTGACCGGAGGGTTTAAATATCTAGGAATATACCCCACAGGACAAGATCTTTATGGAAGAAAACCTCCTGAAACCTCTACAGAGGCTGAAATCGGACGTAAAACACTGGCGCTCCCTTCCTTTGACTCTACTGGGCAGAGCGGTGCTCTTTAAAATGCTCTCACTTCCTAGATTCCTTTACGCATTGCAAAACACCCCATTCCCGTTCCCTCTCACATACCTAAAGTCGATTGATGCGGAGATCGCGGCACTCTTATGGGACGGTAAACCAGCCCGTATAGCACATTCTAAATTGACCCGTAGCTGGTACGATGGGGGGATCGCCTTGCCAAATGTCAAACTATACTACTGGGCCGCACAACTTATGGTGGTGAATCAATGGATACATGCCCCGCAACAAGATCCAGCCTACATCCTTGACAGAACCGTTTTCCCCCCAGACAAACTTATGAAGGCGCTCTACTCTGACAAACGTCGGCACACTCTCACAGGCCCTACAGCTCATACAATTAAGATCTGGCACACTGCACAGAGGGCTCTAGGGTGGGAGGGAGTCCTTACGCTAGCCACACCGCTCTGGGATACACGCAAACTCGGCACACTGGCAAATTCAAAAGGTTTCAGGCAATGGGACCTAATTGGCATCTCTACAATTGGTGACCTGTGGATGAGGGGGGAGATTATTTCATTCCCAACCTTACAGGAGAAGTATGGCATGGGAGACACTGAACGTTATCGCTATGCACAAATTAAACATGCCTTGCAGGGAGCCATCCCAACAGGTACGACTCTTGCCGAATCCTCCCCCCCTGGAGGATAGACTCCTCACTGACCATTTGGGTAAGAAAGCGATCTCCCTCACATATCGGAAGCTCATCAACAATCTCCCTGACCCCACAGTAGTTTTACGTAGTCGATGGGAGGTGGATCTGGGAGATATAGCGGATGAGGACTGGTTACACGCACTGGCATCGCCAAGAGAGACCTCCATACCTTCACGACTGAAACTTGTACAATTAAAAATACTACATAGAATATACTATTCACGTACTCTCCTGCACAAGCTAGGGCGCACCACAGAACCTACTTGCCTGAGAGGGTGTGGGTCCCCGGGGACTTTCTTCCATATACTGTGGGCTTGTCCTAAAATACAATCATATTGGGAGGAGGTTTTGTTTGAAATTTCGGAAGCGTCGGGGATTGAATTGCAGAACGAACCTAAGTGTTGTATATTGAATATTTGGTCACCTACCGACATGAACAGGGGATTGCAGACCTGGGCGACGCTGGGTCTGGCCATTGCAAAACGTAACATTGCTAGGAGATGGGGATCTGGACTGAAACCCTCATGTGCACAATGGTGTAATGATATGGACTCAGCTATGGTAGCAGAAAGGGCAGTATATGTGCATAGAGGGTGTCCCAAGAAATGGTCGAGAATT